>NC_023758.2:15146426-15446426 GCF_000499845.2 Phaseolus vulgaris | reverse complement strand
GGGCTTGGGCTTGGGCTTCTTCTATCATGGGCTTAGGCCTCTTCCATCATCCCTTCCCTCTTGAAAAGGATTTGTCCTCAAATTTAATGCTTCTTCTTCATCATCACTATCACTTGAGTCTTAACAACTTCTATGTCCAACTGTTTTTAGAGCTATGCCTTTGCTGTGTTTGTCCTTATTTTCTTGGACAAACAAACGATTCATTTCAAATTCATACTCCCTCAGCTTACCAAACAAAGAGGTTGTAGACATTGAGGTTAGATCTTTTGATTCTGATATGGAAGTAACCTTTGGATGCCATGTTCTGTCCAGACATTTGAGAATCTTTATATTTAGTTCCTCTTCCTCAAAGGTCTTCCCAAGGCCCATAAGATGATTCACAATGTGAGAGAGTCTTTTTTGCACTTCAGATATAGTTTCTCTCTTTTGAATTCTAAACATTTCATACTATTGAATGAGAGTATGCCTCCTTGCCCTCTTTGTTGAACCAAGTGTGTTCAAGCTTTGAAGAATCCAAACCCTTTGAAGGATGATGAAAGGCTGCATGTGCTTGTTGTTGTTGAGCTCTCTTTAGATAGGATATGGGGTAGATTTTATGTATAATCCACTCTTGATTGAATCCAAAGCATAGGCACCTCAATCCTTTTAAAAGAAAAGTGTTTTTCAAACTAAGTGAAAAACAACCTGTTGTTTTGTCGAAACAACCGATTGTTTTATACTTCGGTGTTTTTAGAAAGGTTGAAAACTATTTTTGATGGTTGACTTTCTGTCAAACCAAAAAAACTGATTGATTCGTGGAAACAACTGATTGTTTGTTTTGGGACCATAACAAAAAATTGTTTTGTGCTTTGACTGAGCATTAAATGATTTTCTAACTATTTATGCTCCAGTTTTTAATGCTTTAACCAATCTTTAAATGCAATTAATAGTTTGTTAAGATTATGCAACAAACAACTTTGTTTTAAATACAGAAAAACAGATTTGAGTTTTCAACTGATTTGAGATTTTGAAAAGTTGAGAATTGCTTAGAGATTGCATTGATCAAAGAGTGTGAGATAGGATTTTCATCTTGTATTGATTTCAGATTTGTTCTGTAACAAGTGTAATCCTTTGTATCTTTTGAAAGAAACCTTGTGTGTATTGCTGAGAAGTGTTGTGTGTTCTTGATGGGATCAAGATCAACATTCTTAGTGTTGTTGTGCTGGACCAAAGGAAGTGTGTGTCTTGAGGGGATCAAGGTCACTTCTTTGGTTGTGTTGTAAGTAATCTAGGGTTGATTGCTTAGTGGATTCCCCAGTGGTTTCTGGGAAGACTGGATGTAGCTCTGGGTTTAGAGTGAACCAGTATAAACCTCTGTGTGCATTTTCTCTATCCTTAATCTCTTTAAGTTCAGTTTTTGTATTTGTGAACTGGTATAAACAATCGATTATTTCTGCGAAGCAACCGATTATTTTTCTGGTGCTGTGCTTATTTGCTTTGTGTTTAGGCAAACTGAATTCTGATTCATGTGTTTCTCGAAGTAATTTCATTCATGACTTAAAAGTTTTTGAAAACCCTCTTTAAACCATTTACCCCCCCCCCCTCCCCCTCTAGTTTAAAGCCATACATTCTAACAATTGGCATCAAGAGCTTGGTTCTTGAAATTTATTCAAGTGTGATCCTAAAACTGTTTTTTAATGGCTAATAGACTACCTTTTGGGGAAGGTGCTGCAATCACAGACCACCTCTGTTTTGTGGTTTGAACTACCAATTTTGGAAAGTCATAATGAAAATCTTTGTGGAATCACTTGACAAAAGGTATTTGGGATGCAATTGAAAATGGTCCTTTTGTCCCAAAATTTGAAAAAGATGGATCTTCCATTGAAAAACCTTGGTCTCAATGGACTGATTTTGAAAGCAAGAAGGCCAAATTTGATTGCATTGCTAAAAACATAATAACCTCTGCTTTGAATTCACATGAGTTTTTCAGGGTCTCTTAATGCAAACCAGCAAAGGAAATGTGGGACACCTTGGAGGTAACTCATGAAGGTTCAAATAAGGTGAAGAGAGCTAGAAAGCATACTCTAATCTAAGAGTATGAAATGTTCAGAATGCTCAAGGGTGAAACAATTGCTGAAGTGCAGAAAAGATTCATGCACATCATCAATCATCTCATGAGCCTTGACAAGACCTTTGGAAAGGAAGAGCTAAACATCAATATTCTCAAATGTCTTGATAATCTTGGCAACCTAAGGTAACTGCAATATCTGAATCTAAAGATTTAACATCATTAAATATGGCTTCTCTGTTTGGCAAGCTTAGAGAACATGAGTTAGAGATGAATAGACTCAATGTTCAAGAAAGCGAAGACAAACATGTAAGGAGTATTGCCTTAAAAGATGTCAAGCACAAAGGCAAACAAGAATCCAACGATGATAGTGATGAAGAGAACCTTAGCCTGCTATCCAGAAAGTTTAGAAAATTCTTGAAAAGGAACCGCAACAAAGACAACAACAAAGATAGGTATGGAAACAAAAAAATCCAATGATTTTAATTCCAATAATTATACTTGTTTTGGTTGTGGTGAGCAAGGGCACATAAAGGCAGATTGCCCAAACAAAGACAGCAAGGAGAAAAAGCCTAGCTACAAGGAAAAGAAGGGTAAGACAAAAAGAGCCTATATAGCTTGGGATGAGAATGAGGTATCCGAATCAAATTCATCATCAAGTGAAGAAGAAAGAGCAAACATTTGTTTGATTGCTGAAGGAGATGATGAATCTTGTAGCTCAAGTGAAGTAAGTTCTTGTGCTTCTTTAAATGAACAAAATTATAGTGAATTGCTTGAAGCTTTTCAAGAAACTCATGATGAAGCTAATCGATTGGTTCTTTCAAACAACCGATTGAAAGAACTTAACAACTGGCTTGAAAAGAGAGTAAAGGCACTTGAAGAAGAGCTGGAAAAATCTAAAAAGAATTTTAAAAATCTTGAAACTCATTTCAAAAACTCTTATTGCAAGTGTGACACTCTCATTTGTGAAAATTGTGAAAACCTGGAAAAGAAAATGCATTTTCTTGTTAATATTGTGGATAAGCTTTCGAAAAGAAAATCTAACTTTGAGAGTGTATTGGCATTTCAAAACTGTGTTTTTGGAAAAGTTGGTTTAGGTTTTAATCCACAAAACAAACAAGATAAGTATTAAAAAAAAAAATAAGAAAGCCAGTAAAACAACCGATTGTTAAGTCGAAACAACCGGTTGTTACATGCTTTTACTGCATGAAGAAAGGCCATTCGGTTAGATTTTGAAAAATAAGGAAATTTTCTGTTCCCAGAGGCTTCATGAAATGAATTCCTAAAGGATGTGAGGTTTCAAATGAGAAAAAGAAATCAAATGGACCCACATTTGTAGAGGGACCAAATCTTGTTGCTTGAACTCATGTTTGTGCAGGAAATCTAGAGAAGTATGAGGGACTGAGTCATCTGATCAAGTTCATGGAAGAAAAAGATTAACATTGAAGCTGAATCAATGTTTTGTATCTGTCCAAAGGCTCTCAACAGTCAAAAAAGGCTTCTTGATCAAAGGCATATGACTCAATGATGGAACATCATAAAGGATAAGACCTTCCTTATCTTTATCTTTAATTCCTGTTTAAGTTCATACTCATGCTTAAAATATCTCTTTTAAAATGTTCAAGTTCATTTGCTTTGAACTCCTTTTGCTCATGATTAAAGAAATTCAAAATCAATTTTACTGCTGCAGAAAACAACCGATTGTTTCCTCAAAACAACCGATTGTTTTGTGTCTGACAGCACTGTGAAAAGAATGGATTTAATTCTTTTTGAATTTCTGTCTGTTGTAGATCAAATTATGAGAGAATCCTTGGTCAATGAAGTTGTGTTGAAAGCTGATCACGTTCAAAAAGAAGTTACAACAAGTCATAAAGGAATATATTCCACAATCTTGAAAATGTAAGAGCTTTTATGACTAGTCAAAGATCACATGTGATGACCATGTGATTTTATGCTTTTTCTGGCATTTTCTGTGCAGGGCTTGGTCAAGTCTTTTCTCTCTGAAAATTTGGTACCCACTCACGTCATTGAATGCCTTGTGATTTTGTTTTGGCTTTAAAATTTGTTGCAGCTGATCTCTTTCACAAGAACAACCACTTGAGCCATCTCTTGCAACATCTCTTGCTCTTCTTGTGTGAGTTTTTCTCTGCTCCTTTTCTGCCATCATGGAATCAACTCCTCCCACTTCAAAGAGAGTTAAAACCAGAGTAGTAAGGTCTGGAGGTTGACTAGAAGGATGGTTTTCTGGAGATAATGATCTCATTGAAAGGTATAGGTTTTAGACTAGCACAAAGGTGATAAACAACCCCAAAGTTGTTTCCTTTGATTGGCTGAAAAGCCAAAAGCTAGATAATGTGAGGAGGCTGCTCAAAGATCAAACTCTTAGAAAGTTCTTGGAGATGAAGGGGAACATCTACCCAGATTTGATTAGAGTGTTCTACACAAATCTCAAATTTGAGGGAAACAACCTTGTCTCTCATGTGAAGGGTGTAGATATGAAGATCACCTATGATGTGTGGACTGCAGTGGTGGGTCTGAAGTATTCTGGCCTTAGAATCAACAAGGGAAACCTTGGTGTAGTAGAGGATTTCAACAAAGTCCAATACTACAAAAGCTGTTTGAAGAATCAAAATGCTCAAGTAAGGACTTGTTCGGTTGGACGCTTGAGGCTTGATGAAAGGTTGCTAGCGCTTATTGTAACTTGGATTCTAACTCCAAGGGGGAGTAATCATTCTGTTCTTACAGAGGAAGACCTTGTGTATATTTACTGCATAATAAAGAAGATCAGAATCAATTGGATCCACATCATCAAGGAACACATGCAAAAAGCCATGAGGTTAAGTGACTATCACTATCCATATGTTGTTTTGATTTCTAAATTTTTGTTGTATAAAAACAATACTTGATTTCTATTGTGGAAGTGTTAAAATGTTCTCCCATATTCCTTCATTGTGATAATGGCATGTAGCATGTACTTCATCTACATCATTTTTGTCATTCAAAGGATGTATTTTTCTTGCGAATGAAGACTTGTCTAACCATTTCAATTCCTCAATATCAAAATCTTATTGACAAATTTTAGATTTAAACCATTTAAAAAAGGTCTTCTTATGCTCATTCAACAACTATTGCTCATTTGCACGAGGGTTCATTGACTTCAATAACATATTGTGTGCATCTATGTAAGGAAGGACATCATTAGTGTTGTACAAAATATACAAATGTGCTTGGAGAACTTCATGTTGGTCTTTTTGAACAACCCTCACACCTTGTATGCATTTACCTTCAGACATTGCTTCATGCCTCGACTTTGGAACTCCTATGGCTTTTGCTTCAGACATATATGTTGTACGAAACTCAATTACTTCCTCGACAATGTACCTCTCAACAATAGATGCTTTTGGACAATACAGATTCTTCACATACCCTTTCAATATCCTCATGCATCGCTCAACTTGGTACATCCATCGTAAAAAAACAGGACTACATATTCTAATTTCCTCACTAAAAGAACAATTAGATGAACCATGATATCAACAAATAAAGGAGGAAAATACATCTCTAGTTGACACAAGATAATGATAGCTTCATTTTCTAATTCATCCAAGCTATTAGGATCAGTGAATTTTCTACAAATTGCATTGAAGAATATGCAGAGGCGAGTGATCACTTGTTTAACATTTTTTCGTAAAATTCCACGAATAGCGACTAGGAGAAGGTCCTACATGAGAACATGGCAATCATGAGATTTTAAGCCCATATTAGTTTCAAATTTTTCATTGACATAAGACTTTTAATATTCAAAGAGTATCCTTGTGGTATTTTAACTCCTTGCAGACGTCCACAAAAACTAAATTTTCAAATTTTGACAAAGTATGACATGCTGGAGGCAAATATGTCCATTTACCATGAGGTTGTGGTTGCAACTCCAAGCGAACACCCATCTCATGTAGATCTTTACGAGATATTGTACCATCCTTCGTCTTTCCTTTAATATTCAACAATGTGTCAATTATACTATCTCAAACATTTTTTTCCAATGCATTACATTTATGCAATGTCTAACATCTAACTTTGACTAGTGTGGAAGTTCAAAGAATATGGATTTCTTCTTCCATATGTTTATCACAATGTTTTTCTTCTGTGTTTTTCCAAAAGTCTCATTGACATTACAAACTCGGTTGTACACTTCCTCGCCAGTTAAGGGTGGAGGTGCAATTTTGTCCTCTTGAGATCCATTAAAAGCTTTCTTTAACTTATGATAAGGATGATTATGTTTCAGGAACTTTCAATTCCTAATGTAAGAAGTTTTCCTCCCATGTTTCAGTTGGTTGTAACTTATGTTCTCTGCACATATCAGGCAAGAATTATGTCCTTTAACATTGTAACCGGTCAAATTCCCATATGCTGGAAAATCATTAATGGTGGAAAATAACAATGCATGCAAATTGTAATTGACCTTCTCATATGCATCAAATACTTCTACTTTTTGATCCTATATAACTTTAATTCTTCGATCAATGGACTTAAATAATCATCTATTTCATTTCTAAGATGTTCATGTTCTGATATCATCATATACAACATCATATATTTTCTCTTCATAGACAACCAATACAACAAATTATAAATAATGATAAAAATAAGCCACGGTCTATGTTTGCTACTTAAATTACCGTAAGGATTCATACCATCTGTTGCAAGACCAAGTCTAAGATTTCTTGTATCACACCCAAACTCAGGATACAAAGACTCAATTTTCTTCCATTATGGTGAATCGGCAGCATGTCGTGACAATCCATCAGATTTTTTCCATTTGCATGCAAGGTGAGGTTTTTTGCATCATTAGCATTAGCATTAGCATAATCTTCCTCATTGTCATCATCCTTCACTTTGTATCGTGATACCCCACATCTTTGACACTTGTGCAATTATTCAAATGTTTTGTATACAATATACAATGGTATGGACATGCATGTCTTTTTTGGTACTCCAAACCTATCGGACACAATATCATCTTTGCAATCATAATGACAGGTCGACAATGTATTACCCTTTGGAAGCATTTCATGCAGAAACTCAAATAATTCAGTAAAACTTTTATTGGTGCACCCATTTCTTCCCTTAATATTAATTAATAGTAATACTACTGACAAATCTGTGAAACTTGTTGAACAAGGCTTTGATATCTCCAAATCTTTATGGATTGCTTGAATGATGGATGTAGCTTGTGTGTGAGTGTTATGAGTAGTTTGAATTCTAAATCCACTCTTAGTTAGGATTCGAAGTTGGTTTAAATCAAATCCTTTTGAAAAAAGAGTATTTTGCAAAGAAGTGAAAAAACAACCAGTTGTTTTATCGTTTCAATCAGATGTTTGACACTTAGTGGTTTTTGAAACAGGTTTTGCAAAGCTTGAAATTGGTTCACTTGTTGTCAAACTAATTCAATCGATTGTTTCGATAATTCATCCAATTGTTTTATCAAAACTCTTAACAGAATCTGTTTAGTTTGGTAAATGTGTTTTAATTGATTCAAAATTGTTTTGGCTCCTTCATTAAAGGCTTTTAACTACCTTTTGGAGTTTAAATAGGTTGTTTAACGCTCCTAGTAGTAATTATTTAAGATTAATATTTTGAAAACAATTTTCTCCAAAATTTACATCAAGTTTTGATTGAACTTGCTAAGATTGGAATATGACTGTTGTGTGATCTTTTGTAATTCAATCTGTATCAGGTTTGATCTTTCCTTACTCTCTCTTGATATGTATTTCTGTAAAGAACTGTGTTTCACAGAGTTAGAGGCTATTCTGATTTGTGGTGTGTTGTATTGCCAAAGGAAGTGTGTGTTCTTGAGGGGTTCAAGATCACTTCTTTGGTGTGTGTGTGGTTGTAATTTGTGGTTGATTACATAGTGGAATACCTAGTGGTTTCTGGGAACTGGATGTAGCTCTTGGTGTAAGAGTGAACTAGTATAAATATGTTTATGTGATTCTCTCTTTCCCTAATCTCAATTGTATCTATTTTAAGTTGTTTTTATAAACTGCTGATAAAAACAACCGGTTGAATCGCAATTCAACCGGTTGATTTTCTAGAAATCAACTAAAACAGTTTTGTAACTTTAGCATTTTCATTCCTTTGGCTTTTATTCTTCATTGGCTTTATCTATACCTTCAAACTTTGTGAAAAACGTTTAAAAACAATTCACCCCCCTATTGTTTTAGGCCTACAATTCTAACAATACTTTCACAACCGAGATAAAGAGGTGTTTCTGAATTCACCATGCCTTATCCACTTTATATAACTCTTCAAGAAACCATCACATAAAACATGTTCTCATATCAACTTAATTTCTAATTGTCTCCCATTCAATCAATTAACACATGGATGGACAAAAGTATCTCTAATTTACAACTTGTACATTGCATTGGGAAAATTGTAGAAATTCTTCGACGCCATTTTCATGCACATCACTGATACGACTCTCATTTATCCAACTTCGATCCATGACTACGTAAAAGAAAACCTTATTTATCAATGTCTCTTAATTTTTAATCGATTTAAACACAATATACATTACCGAGAGTCGATCACCCCCGGACCCAATACCAAAGCGTTCAACATATAAAAATTAAAACAACAATTCAAAAATAACATGTTACATTATATTTCATACATAATACATTATAAAACACAGTACAAATTACCGAGGGTCGATCACCCTCGCACCCAATACGAATACGTTCAACATATAACAATTACCAAATTTAAAACATAATACATTATATTCCAAATACAATATAATAAAATTAATTATCTATATAAATAATTGTAAATCAAATAATAATTAAAATCTTTAAAAATAAAAAAACTAACTTGGAGTGTGAACAGAGTTGTGGCAGCAATGGAGATAATGTGGCAGTGACAATGGCTGCAAGAGCGACAACAACAATGGCAGAAGTCACAGCGGTGGTGGCAACAAAGAGGAAGAAAATACTAGAGGAGCGATATGATGCTCTCATGACGAAGAGGACGAACTAAGAAGAGGTGGGGGCAGGGATAGCAATGGTGGAAGTTGAGTGGCATCGGCGGTGGCAGTAGAGCTGGCAACAACAGTGGAGGCAAAGAGAAGCAAGAAAACGTGGAGTAACTCGAACAGAGAGTGAAGACGCGAGCCAAAAAAATACGGTAAAAATATATATTACACCGATTATGAGCAGTAAGCGGTGTAATATATCTTTTTAGTAACTTAAACTTTGTTTTTACTCTAAAATGACATATAACATTCGTTAGACATAGGAACCGCTGTTATATGTATTTTTTAAAACTTTAAAAACCTTTTTTTTAATATGGAAAATACATATAACACCAGTTCTTCTATCTAACCAATATTATATGTAGTGCCCATAGTTAAATTTTTATATTTTTTTAAACTCTAAGCACTAGATATAACATCGGTTTGATAGAGGAACAAGTGTTATATGTCATTTTAAAAAAAAAAATTAATCTAGGAATTACATATAACTGTTGGGTCTATTAGTGTCTAAGTTCAAGAGGGGAGGAGTGAATTGAGCTTATAAAATTTTTGCAAATACAAACAATTTTCAGTATATCAGAGACAAATGAACAAATTATTTTTCAAGGAAACAGATTGATTCTTCAGAACAGTCTTAGCACAATTTGAATTTGTTCAGATTAAAATTGCAATCAACAGAGAGGTATCACAGAATCAGATTGATTAGATTTTATGAGCTTCCAGAATACAGCTATACCAAGAAATCAACCATGTTCAAACAACACAAGGTTTTAAAGAGAATGAATCTTTCTCAGGTTTTAATGAATAGACTATTTGTTCACAGACCAATTAAAACTTCACATACAACTGCCTTGTTCGTGATTAGAGAACTTTAACAGATCACGCAGAACAGCTTTTATTAAACCCAAAATTAACAGATTCAATTTCAAAAGAACAGATTTAGTTCTTGACAGAATTAAGCCAAACCAGAAACGAGTGCAGGGATGAGAGGAAAAGACAAGCAAGTTTTTATAATGGTTCACTCATACAAAGCTACATCCAGTTTCACCTTACTCCAAGGTGGAATCCACTAAAAACAGTATCAATCACTTACAAACACAACAGTTCTTGAACACTACAAGAACAATACAACCAATGCTGAAAAACCCTATTTCAGCACACCTTGCACTCCAAGAAACCCTATCAAGGAGTGACTAACACTTACACCTTTACAAACCAGAATAAAGGAAAGATAACACCTGAAAAGAAGATGCAAGAACTCAAAACCAGTAGTTCAATTTGCTGCAGAACTGCACCAGCACCTTCACCAAGATCAAAGTTTTCCTAGAACAAGCACACTTGAAAATCCCTTTGGAAAACCTTTCAAAAATCTTTCCAATCCTTCCTTTCACATAGAAAGTGTTTAATCTCTGTTAAAAACGTAATTGCTCAGCTTCCTTTCATGTGAGAGATACTTTTCTTTATATAGAAAACAATTTCTAACTTCTTTTCAAAAAACAGTTGAAAAGCTGTTATGAAAACAACAGATTCAGTTTTAAACTAAATAGATTTATTTTATGAAAACTGCCAACTCAGCTAACTGAAATAACTTTCTGAGTTGTACCTTTGGTGCCCTAACTAACTTCCGAAAATCCTTTCAGCAAAGCAAAGAATAAACCTGTTCTTTTACAGAGAAACAAATTTCTTTTTGTGCAGAGTCCTGATTTTTGAAGAAACCTCTAGAAAGCTTTTGGAAAAACTTTTAACCACTTCATGTGCTTATTCTAGGCTTGGTTAGGCATCTAGGATAGATCATGTAGCAAAAGGCAACCTTACACATACACAAACCTAAACACAAGATCATCTAAACCTATCACAAACTTCAAAGCACCCTAGTTATTTTCTACATCAAACACACACTAAAACTAGGCAGAGAAGAAGCTTCATCCATCTTCAACAATCTCCCCCTGTTTGATGGAGACAAATCCCCTTTGCACAACATAGTTTGATGATCAAAACCTGCACTGTACTAACTACCAAAACTTGCACAACAACGTTTAGAAATAAACCAGAAAATAGCAGTGTGTGAGTTTTGTGCTACCTCCCTGCAGCTTTAACAAGAACATCAACCTTTGTGAGCTGTTTCTCAGTTCTTCTCCCCCTTCAGATTCATCAAACAGAATAAGGCATGGTATAAAGACATTCATAACAGTTCAAACAAACAACCAGCATAGTCTTCTATTACAACCCAAAATAAAACCAACTAAAACTGCAGAATAAAAAACATACCGACAGATTTCAAATTGTTCAACAAGATATAAAAGATAAAGACTAAGAAATAGGATCACTTGTTGTTGTAGTAAAGCTCAGCTAGCTGCACTTGAACTCCTTCAATTTGGTCATCCAAGTGTTGAAATCTGGCGTAAGTCATTTCATAATGTGCCTTTTGTTTATATGTGAGTGTGTCCAGCCTGTTTAGTACTTGTCTTTCAAACATGGACAGAGGTTCACCTCTGTACTCAGGTTCCTCATATCCAACCAGTGCATTTTGGCTTGTAGCAGCAACATCTTCATTTCCAACAGAGTGCACTGGTGATTCATCCATGTGCTGCACTCCATCAGCATTTTCTTCTTCTTCATTTGCTGGATCAGCTGCTTCATTTTCAGCTCTGTTTGGAGCATTCCTTCGAAATACCCAGCTGTCATCCTCCTTTTGAAACCCCATCTTCAAGAGAGTAGAGTTGTCTATTTCACTTGCTGCCTTAATGGTGTCATTTCTCTCATTTGTAGTGTCAACTTCAAAATAATCGTTTAGCTTTGACACAAAAATAGCATATGGAAAACGATAATCTGGAAGCCTTGTGGATTTGAGCATATGCTCCACCATTGTACTCACCCAATTTACCTTGAGTTGATTCATGATACAGTACAGCAGAATCAAGTCCTCTTCATGGAGAGTAGCATGATTACTTCCTCTTGGAGTAAGCTGCCAAGCAATTATGTAGGCTAGGAGTCTTGGAATTAATGTCAGATTTCCAGCATGAAATCTAGCTACTGGTTCAGCAGGATTTCTAACACAACTTCTGTAAAACTGCATCTTGTTGAATCCTTGAATTCCAGCAGTATTCCTTTGCTAACCTTCATTCCAGAATACTTGATTCATCCCACATTGCTCCATATTTCCCTTGTAATTTTCAGCTTCACACCTTTCACATGGGAGACCAAATTTTTGCCATCTTGAACCAAATTGCTGTAGAACACTTTCGCCAAGTCTGGATAGACATTTCCAGTCATTTCTAAGAAGTTCTTCAGCTTTTGATGCTTGAGCAGAGTTTTTGCTTCAGTCAGATTTTCTTCCCTCAACCGAGAGAATTCCAGCACTTTGGGCGCATTGACTTGCTTTCTGCTTGTCTCATGGATGAACCTAGTCATGGCTTCAGAATCTCCAGCAAACCATTTTTCCAGGATGCCTTGGCTGCTGCTGGATTGCTCTTTGGATTTCTTCTTTCTGCGTGATGAGGATGCCATGCTCAATCTGTTGTTACCTGCACTTATTTATCAATAGACAATTCCAGCTAGAAAGAAAATTTGCAGTTAATATTATCAATAATAACAGAAACGAAACATGTAAAGGAGCAGATTTGAACCTGGACAGCTTATAACATAGATGAGAAGATGCTCTAGGCCATGAAGCCCAAGCCCAACAAGGGGCCCAAGCCCATCAAGGGGTCCAAGCCCAACAAGGGGCCAAAGCCCAACGAATTACTAGGAGCATGGCAAGAGCTTTGGGACAAGAGTATAATAAAATGGCTGTTCTTATTTCTTTTGTAGAATAGGGGTGTGAATGTAATAAAAAGGTGTAAGTAGTAAGGGAGTCTAGGGGGGAGTGTAGATAGGAGCCTAGGGGGTGCCAAACCGAATTTCATTGCATTTGTGTGCCATTTAGCTTGCATTTTCAGCACCTCTAGGCTATAAATAAAGGTGCTTAGCTTGTACAATTCAGATTGGAAATTTATAGTAGAGAGACTATACTCAAATTTGGAGAGAAATTGTGAGTCTTGAGTCTTCTTCTTCCTTTGCCTTATCTTGTGAGCAATGGTGAGCTTCAAGTGGCGGCACTCTATCATTTATCTTGGTTCAAGGTTCCAAGTGGCGTGAATGGCTTCTTCCAATTCTCAAAATCCAGCAAGCATCTTCCTATAAGTGTTCTTCTTCCTTTTTCTTCAATTTTTCCATTCGGTAGTTTTTGATTCCTAGAGTTTTACTTCATTTTCTACCGTTTAATTTTGTGTTTCCAGCATTGTTTCCTTGATTCTGTTTGGTGCAGTAGCTTAGCTTTTCAATTCTGTCCAGTTTTCAATTTGTGTTCTTCCTTTCTTGTTGTTTGATTCCATTTGACAATATATGGACTTCCATATGAGTTTTGGTTGGTGCAAAGTCTTGGTGAGTTCTTGAATTAGAACATTGATCCAATTCTAAGTAAAGTGCCACTATGACCAGCTCAAGTTGCTCCTAAGAATGTCAAAGAATCATGTATTCTTGTAGTTACATTCACATCATTAGTGCTAGGTTTATATAGAGTCTTTAAATCATATTTCAAAAAATCACAAATTTTAAAAGGAAATCAATTTAATCAGATTTCAGAAATTATTGATTAATAGAAAAATCAATTTGATATGCTTCAGATTTTATTCCTGTAATGCAGCAGATTCAGGTGTTGATTTGCGCAAGAATATATTGGAACCAGATTTTAATTTGATAAATCAAATCTGTTGCACTTACACACAATCCAATCAGTTAGGATACCCACAAGCTAATTGGCATAGGCCTGCTGGTTAATAACCGTAAAAGCAGTCAAGGATAAAGTGAGAGAGAGAAAAAAGTAAATCTTTCTCTTTCCTAGTCACAGCTGTGATTCTGAAACAGGGAACAAAACAGGTTAAAAAATAAAGTAACAGATTGAAATATTTACTGCAGAGGACAATTTAAGCTAATGAAACCCAATTCATTTAGAAAAAAATAAAACCTATCTTTAGCAAGAGGTTTAGTGAATAGATCAGCTAATTGAAATTCAGTGCCAATGAATTTTATATCACACGTTCCATTAGCTATATGTTCTCTTAGAAAGTGATGTCTAATTTCAATATGTTTAGTCCGTGAGTGCATGACAGGATTCTTAGACAGATTTATAGCACTAGTATTATCACAATTTATAGGTATCTTGTTTAATAAAATTCCAAAATCACTTAGCTGCTGCCTTAGCCATAAGGTTTGAGCACAACAACTTCCAGCAGCTATGTATTCTGCCTCTGCTGTAGAGAGAGCAACACAAGCCTGTTTCTTGCAATGCCAAGAGATTAGACTTGATCCAAGCATGTGACAAGTCCCACTTGTGCTTTTCCTATCAACCTTACAACCTGCAAAGTCAGAGTCTGAAAAACCAGTTAAATTTAAAGATACATTGTTAGGATACCATAACCCCACATCCTTAGATCCTTGTAGGTATTTCAGAATTCTCTTTGCTGCATTGTAGTGTGATTCCTTTGGATTAGATTGATACCTAGCACATAAGCACACAACAAACATAATGTCAGGCCTACTAGCAGTTAAGTATAATAAGGAACCAATTAAACCCCTGTACTTAGTTTGATCCACTGATTTTCCTGCAGAATCTTGATCCAGCTGGCAGCTTGTTGAAATAGGAGTGTTGATTGCTTTGCATCGATCCATATCAAACCTCTTAATCAGCTCCTTGCAGTATTTTTCTTGGCTTATGAAGATTCCATCCTTGAGTTGTTTCACTTGTAGTCCAAGGAAAAAATTCATTTCTCCTAACATTGACATTTCAAACTCACTCTTCATTGTTTTCACAAAGTCTTCACACATCTCTTCATTTGTGGATCCAAAGATAATATCATCCACATAGACTTGCACAAGTATAATGTCTTCTCTTTTCTTCTTTATAAAGAGAGTTTTATCAGAATTGCAACGGTTATATCCTTGAGAGAGCAGAAATTCACTTAGCCTCTCATACCATTGCCTAGGTGCGTGCTTCAATCCATATAAGGCCTTCTTAAGCATGTACACATGATCTGGATTTTTGTGATCTTCAAACCCTGGAGGCTGAGATACAAACACCTCTTCATTAATGTAACCATTTAGGAATGCACTCTTGACATCCATTTGAAACAGCTTGAAACCTTGTATGCTGGAAAATGCTAGGAGTAATCTGACAGCTTCAAGACGTGCTATTGGTGCATAGGTTTCACCAAAATCAATTCCCTCTTCTTGGTTATAACCTTTAGCAACCAACCTTGCTTTATTTCTTGTGATAGCCCCATGTTCATCCATCTTGTTCCTGTACACCCATTTGGTTCCTATGATATTCATCTCATGCTTTCTTGGAACCAAAGTCCACACTTCATTGTATTCAAACTGGTTCAGTTCTTCCTGCATCGCTGTTGTCCAATTGTTGTCTTGCAGTGCTTCTTCCAGACTTTTAGGTTCAATCTGTGAAACAAAGGCCACTGTTCTGCAGAAATTATTAAGTGAAATCCTTGTTGAGACTCCTTTTTCAATTTTACCAATTACATTGTCTAGTGTAAGATCCCTGGGTGTCTTCCATTCCTTAGGCAATCCTGCATTCACAGTAGATTCTTTGACAGAATTTTGATTAGTTGCATCAAGCTCACTAGATTGATTCTTTTGCAAAATGGTTCTTAAATCATCCATACCAGGTTCATCCAGAACAGATTTGGGCACAGAAAAATCTGTTTCATCAAAAACAACATGTATAGATTCTTCTACTGCAAGCAATCTTTTGTTGTACACTCTATAAGCATGACCATTTATAGCATATCCAATATGTATTCCCTCATCTGATTTAGGATCAAATTTCCCCAGATTGTCTTTACCATTATTTAGAACAAAACATTTGCAGCCAAACACCCTAAGATGACTAATGCTAGGCTTCCTACCTTTATACAATTCATAGGGAGTTTTCTTAAGAATTGGTTTAATCAATGTTCTGTTAAGCACATAAGAAGCAGTGTATACAGCATCAACCCAAAAATATTTAGGTAAACCAGATTCATTTAACATTGTCCTAGCTAACTCCTCTAATGACCTATTCTTCCTTTCAACTACAACATTTTGTTGGGGTGTCCTAGGAGCAGAATAGCTATGTGTGATACCATGTTTTTCACAATACTTATCAAATTTTGCATTTTGAAATTCTCCTCCATGATCACTACGAATCTGTTTTATCCTATTTTTATTTTCATTATGCAGAACCTTAGCAACTTTCTTAAAGGCTTTATATGCATCATTTTTAGAAGCAAGAAACAAGGTCCATGTATATCTTGAAAAGTCATCAACAATCACCAAAGCATAGTAATTTCCAGCTAAGCTAGCAGTCCTAGATGGTCCAAACAAGTCCATATGTAAAACATCCAAAGCTTTATTTGTAGAAACCATATCTTTTGATTTGAGGGTAGTTCTAATCTGTTTGCCCTTTACAGAAGCATCACACAATCTGTTATTTTGAAATTTTATGTTTGGTAAACCAGAAACAAGTTCCTTAGACTTTAGCTTATTCAAGTGATTTGTGTGAATATGAGCTAGCCTCCTATGCCACAACCATGACTCATCATTTCTGATGAGAATCAGAAAGATGTTATCAATAGAAGAAATGGACAAGGGCCAAAGCATTTAAAGTTCTTCTTATTAGTCTTTGCAAAAGATGAGGCCCAAGCCCAAAGCCCAAGCCCAAGAAGGCCCAAGCCCAAGAAGCCCAAGTCCAAACCATGAGGGGCAAGGCCAAGCATTAAATAAAAGAGCATCATTTGAATGACTCTTGTAGGAGGTGTGGATATTAAATAAATAGGTGTGAATGTATTAGAGAGAGTCACATTGTCCATGTGACTTAGTACGGGGGTGTAGGTGTAGTTTTTAGGAGGTGTCATAGTAGAAAAGGTCACACCTCCCATGTGACTTGTTTTTGGTTGGAATTTCAAATGAGTTTTATTTGAAATTTCCCACCTATTTTTCAGCACCTCTAGGCTATAAATAAGGTGCTTTCCTTTGTAATTTTCAGATTGGAATTTTATAGTAGAGAGACTATACTCAAATTTGGAGAGAAATTGTGAGTCTTGAGTCTTCTTCTTCATTTGCCTTATCTTGTGAGCTATGGTGAGCTTCAAGTGGCGGCACTCCATCACTTATCTTGGTTCAAGGTTCCAAGTGGCGTGAATGGCTTCTTCCAATTCTCAAAATCCAGCAAGCATCTTCCTATAAGTGTTCTTCTTCCTTTTTCTTCAATTTTCCATTCGGTAGTTTTTGATTCCTAGAGTTTTACTTCATTTTCTACCGTTTAATTTTGTGTTTCCAGCATTGTTTCCTTGATTCTGTTTGGTGCAGTAGCTTAGCTTTTCAATTCTGTCCAGTTTTCAATTTGTGTTCTTCCTTTCTTGTTGTTTGATTCCATTTGACAATATATGGACTTCCATATGAGTTTTGGTTGGTGCAAAGTCTTGGTGAGTTCTTGAATCAGAACATTGATCCAATTATAAGTAAAGTGCCACTATGACCAGCTCAAGTTGCTCCTAAGAATGTCAAAGAATCATGTATTCTTGTAGTTACATTCACATCAATTTCTAGATAACAAACACTTATTTTCAGAACAACTCTTTATAATATCTAAGAGATAGATGTTGTTTACCCTTTTTCTAGTGAACAACACCTTACCAGAAATTTCATTTGAAATTGTACAAGGATTGACTTTGAAATTGACCATGTATCCCTTGTCACACAGTTGGCTAATGCTTAGAAGACTATGTTTTAGCCCTTCAACATACAGTACATTCTCAATTGTGGTTGAATCTTTAGTACCAACATCTCCTCTTCCAAGGATTTTTCCTCTATTGTTGTCCCCATATATGACATGCCCTTCAGCTTTGAGTTTCAGATTTATGAACTGGGTCACATCACCAGTCATGTGCTTTGAGCAGCCACTGTCCAGGTACCACTGGTTTTTCCTGCTGTTTTTCTGCAACAAAACAGATTTAGCATATATGGTACCCCTTTTAGTCTAGGGTCCAGCATGATTAATACCTTTCCTTAGGAAGCCATTTGGCCAATCCTTTAGGAACAAGGTACCTTCTAGCTTTACATGTTCTAGATATATGACCAGACTTCATACAGTAAAAACATGTTGCAGTATGCATTGCTTTTGAACAACTAAAAGAAGAAAAACCTGTTTTGGAAGGAACAAAAAAACTAGACAGCTTTTTCACATTGTTTTTCATTTCAGAATTATATCCTAGACCATTTTTATTAAAAACAGCATTTTGTGATCCTAATAAAGTTTCAAGATTTTCTCTTCCTTTAGTGAAATTTGAAAGTGTTTTTAACAAATACTCAATCTGTTTTTCCAGTTTTTTACAATTATCACAGGTTTTTATTGATGCATGCAAACATGTTAATTCAAGACTAACCAATTCAGTTTTAGCTTTGTGCAGTTCTTCTTCTAGAGCTTTGACCTTAGGTTCAAGTACCCTATTTACTCTATTCAATTTATTGCAAATTACAGCTAATCTGTTTGCTTCATCATGTGTTTCCTTAAATGCAATTAACAGCTGATCATAGTTTTCAGAATCAGTAGAAAAATCACTTACTGAATCAGAGTTTAATTCTTCATTATTCACCATAAAGCACAGATTTGCTTCCTCACTTTCGGTTGAGGAGTCACTAGATGAGGATACATCATTTTCTTCCCATGAGATGTATGCTCTTTTGCCTTTGCTTTTTTCACTCTTCTTGCTTGCTGATTTTTCTTTGTTTTGATTGTTTGGACAACCAGCCTTTATATGACCTGGTTTACCACATCCAAAACAAGTGTAATTTGAAGAATTTGAATCATTGGATTTAGAGTACCTCTTTCTTTGTTGAGTTCTGTCACGGTTTTTCTTTCTAAGAAACCTACTGAATTTTCTGGTGAGCAGACTCACAGTCTCATCATGTTCAGGATCAACTTCTTCCTCACTTGTATCATGTTCCATGGTAGTTTTCAGAGTAATTCCTTTGGCCTTCTTCTCCATAGTTTCTTGTTCTTTCAATCTTTTCAGCTCTATTTCATGCTCTATCAGCTTTCCAAAAAGTGCAGCAGTGGACATCTTGGATAAATCTCTGGATTCTGAGATTGCTGTTACCTTAGGCTGCCAACTCCTATCAAGGCATTTTAGCACCTTTATGTTGAGCTCTTCCTTGTCAAAGACTGTACCAAGGCCAGTGAGGTGATTTACAATATGTGTAAATCGTTTCTGCACATCTGCAATACTTTCTTCTGATTGCATTTTGAACAACTCGTACTCCTGAATTAGTTAGTGCTTCCTTGCCCGTTTCACATCATCAGTCCCTTCATAAGTTACCTCTAGTACCTCCCACATCTCCTTAGCTGTGAGTTACATTGAGAGACTCTAAAGAACTCATCCATATTCAGTGCAGAGGTGATGATGTTCTTAGCTAAGGAGTCATATTGGGCCTTCTTCTTCTCGGTTTCACTCCATTCAAACCAAGGCTTCTTTATTGTTTCATCTTTGACAACCTGCATAGGTATAAAAGGTCCACTGACCACTGCATCCCAGATTCCTATGTCAATAGACTCCATAAAGATTTTCATCCTGATTTTCCAGAAAGCATAGTTAACACCACCAAACATAGGAGGTCTATTAATAGACGCACCTTCAGCAAAAGGCATTTTAAACTCAGACATCATGCATACACTTGAGCAAAATACAAGCCCTAGCTCTTGATACCAATTGTTGGGTCTTTTAGTGTCTAAGTTCAAGAGGGGAGGGGTGAATTGAGCTTATAAAATTTTTGCAAATACAAACAATTTTCAGTATATCAAAGACAAATGAACAGATTGTTTTTCAAGGAAACAGATTGATTCTTCAGAACAGTCTTAGCACAATTTGAATTTGTTCAGATTAAAATTGCAATCAACAGAGAGGTATCACAGAATCAGATTGATTAGATTTTATGAGTTTGAAGAATACAGCTATGCCAAGAAATCAACCATGTTCATCCAACACAAGGTTTTAAAGAGAATGAATCTTTCTCAGGTTTTAATGAATAGACTATTTGTTCACAGACCAATTAAAACTTCACATACAACTGCCTTGTTCGTGATTAGAGAACTTTAACAGATCAGGAAGAACATTTTTTATTAAACCCAGAATTAACAGATTCAATTTCAAAAGAACAGATTTATTTCTTGACAAAATTAAGCCAAACCAGAAACGAGTGCAGGGATGAGAGGAAAAGACAAGCAAGTTTTTATACTGGTTTACTCATACAGAGCTACATCCAGTTTCACCTTACTCCAAGGTGGAATCCACTAAAAACAGTATCAATCACTTACAAACACAACAGTTCTTGAACACTACAAGAACAATACAACCAATGCTGAAAAATCCTATTTCAGCACACCTTGCACTCCAAGAAACCCTATCAAGGAGTGACTAACACTTACACCTTTACAAACCAGAATAAAGGAAAGATAACACCTGAAAAGAAGATGCAAGAACTCAAAACCAGTAGTTCAATTTGCTGTAGAACTGCACCATCACCTTCACCAAGATCAAAGTTTTCCTACAACAAGCACACTTGAAAATCCCTTTGGAAAACCTTTCAAAAATCTTTTCAATCCTTCCTCTCACATAGAAAGTGTTTAATCTCTGTTAAAAACGTAATTGCTCAGCTTCCTTTCATGTGAGAGAGACTTTTCTTTATATAGAAAACAGTTTCTAACTTCTTTTCAAAAAATAGTTGAAAAGCTGTTATAAAAACAACAGATTCAGTTTTAAACTGAACAGATTTATTTTATGAAATCTACCAACTCAGCTAACTGAAATAACTGTCTGAGTTGTACCTTTGGTGCCCTAACTAACTTTCGAAAATCCTTTCAGCAAAGCAAAGAATAAACCTGTTCTTTTACAGAGAAACAAATTTCTTTTTGTGCAGAGTCCTGATTTTTTAAGAAACCTCTAGAAAGCTTTTGGAAAAACTTTTAACCACTTCATGTGCTTATTCTAGGCTTGGTTAAGCATCTAGGATAGATCATGTAGCAAAAGGCAACCTTACACATACACAAACCTAAACACAAGATCATATAAACCTATTACAAACTTCAAAGCACCCTAGTTAATTTCTACATCAAACACACACTAAAACTAGGCAGAGAAGAGGCTTCATCCATCTTCAACAATAACATCGGTTCCTCTATCCAACACATGTTATATGTAATCCCAAAGATTGCTCTGGGCATGACATATTACACCGGTTCCTATGTCCAACTGGTGTAATAAGTACTAGATATTTACAAAAATGTCACCAAGTTTTTGTTTGCACCGATTCTCATTTAACCGACCTAATATGTCGTTGTAAAAAACGTGGGAAAGCATAACGTATGTGAAAAGAGCAAGGAAGCATGCCTCTATTCAAGAGTACGAGTTGTTGAGAATGCTGAAAGGGGAAATCATAACAGACGTGCAAAAAATATATACTCACATAGAAATCATCTCATTCGTCATGACATTAGTAATTGATCAATGAACCAAATACAAAGAAGAAAATTTCTCCCTCGAGCTAAAATATTCTACCTCGAGCTAAAAAAAACGTTTCTTTATTTTCTATCATTCTTGTCTCTTCAATGAATTGGATTATATATGAATAATTTTATACATGTAAAGTGAATATTAGTTTGTATATTCAATTGATATGTGAAATTTTTAAATAATACTTATTGTATGAAAATGGTTACTAAGAATGATGAAATTTGTATGAAATTGAGGTCACACATTTGTGATAATGTGTGAGATGTTGTTGATTGTGTATTATGTATTAAGTATTAATTGTTTCTTTTTATGTAAATATTTAATTACAAATTTCTCCCTTAACTATATGAGGCACCTTTTAAATACAAAATTGTGATGGAGCTCCGACCTCCAAAGCGGACAATACTTCATATGTGGTGATTGACCATAGTGATGCTATTACAATGGACATGAGTTGGAACATTGGTGTCATCTGTGAGAATGGAAAAATGGTTCCAAAGAAGAACCCTCGCTCCCTTAGCCCTCGACTGGAGGGTTTGTTCAAATACGTCTAATAGTCTCACATGCCTTAGGAATTAAGGCCAAACATACTTTAAATAGACCTACCCGTCTAGGCGTATTTTAAAGACAAAGGCGTGACGAAGCTCCGAGCTTAAAAGTAGATAATAACTCGAATGTGTTGATTGACCCTAGTCATGCTATCACAACAGAGTTAAGGTTGAAACACTATGTTAGAAATTTATTTCAATAACTTTTGTATTTGTTTGTATTATGAATTGCAATAATTGCTCTATATAGACAAACATATATATGTACAAGTGCAGAAAGTGTATATGAAAAAAATATAATTTTTATTTTTTATCCTCCTGTTGTAAATATTCATATTTATATGGTATCTATATTTAAGTTCATATTTTAAATTACTATAAATTTTATACATTCCTTTAATAATAGTTTAGTACAGTGGATAATAATTTTTTTAAATGTTACAATAATTAATAAAATATTACTTATTATTAGACAATAATTCTATAACAATGACTTTATTCTATTACAGCATACAAGTGTTTCAATAATTAATTAGCATAATTATAACATTTTTTTTTAACTTTTGTAATTATACTTATAATAACAAATTATTTATTAAACAATAAAATATACAATGGAAATTGTATAAATTGACTAATACAAAAATTTGTTTAGTGAGACTTAACACTGGTAATATTATAGAGGAAATATTTTCTTACATAAAAAAGCTACACAAGTTCATCCTTAATGATAATACTCATTAATAATATGTCCTAGTATTAAATTAATGGTTTTAACACGTTAAATATATTAAAATATTAAATATTTACCATAGCAGGCAAGTGATATGCCTATAAATTGTAGCTTATTTTAATATTAAAATCACAAGCAAAATTTGAAATCTATCTAAAGACAGTGAGATAGTCGTTTGAAAATAGTTATGGCAGTGAAAGGAATGAAAACTTTTGGAATTATGATTATGATCATAATTATGCCAATCTTGTCTCAAGCTTATAATGATTCTAGGTCTTCTGAAATTGAAGTGAATGGTGAAATCAAATGTGGTGGCAAATGTCTTATCGAATGTTTACCTAAGATAAAAAATAAAATTTCATATTCGATATGCCTTGTTTCTTGCGCTGCAGCATGCCATGAAATGTCTCTTGATCTTGCAAATGATTGTCTTAACGGTTGTGACTCACTCAACTCCATTGACAACAACTTTGGTACTTATACTTTTTATTTTCTCTATCATTTTTTTACTTAATATTTTTATTCACTCAATTATATTTTTTTACATGTTTTTACAATTATCTTTACATGTAGATAATCCTCAATTTGTGGCCAATGTCATGGATTCATGCATGCAAGGGTGCAAGAAGAAGAAAGAACAATAAATTTGAAAGAAGGTTCAGAGACAATATGTTATTATTTCGACAAATGGTTATTATGCTTAAATGTAGCTAATCAATTATTTCAATAAATCAAAAATATCTTTTTTTTTCTATGAACTTTAGTGCATTTCCTTTCCTTCTTCTTATTATGTTTTATTTTTGTTGAGAAAGGAAGTAGAAGATGAACTTTTCAAATTGAGTTGAGTTAGAAGATGGTAGTCACAAGGTCCTTTGAATATCTCAAAATGCGAGAAACATATAAAAGTTGTTTTGGGACATCATACAATTTGGTGTCTTTGCTATTACTTTTCATGCAATTTAACTTTTTCCTTTATATGAATTTCCATGCATGTGATAGATCCTTATAGGTCACATGAGCTCCTACGTTTGTTTCATCTTCTTCAATGGTTCTTTATAGTATCATAATGCTTATTATTGAAAAAAAATACAAATTTATCAAAAAAACACATTTTTTTATATCCATATAAGAAGTCGAGTCAACATAATGTTGTGTGCATAAAAAACTGAAATAAAATGTTTGTTCAATGATTTATATAATGTTTTGTGATCTTAGTATGTTGATATGGATAATAGATGATCCGTTGTTCTTAAATATTGAAATTGACATCACATGAAGCTATTTTAATGCTTAATTGAAATATATGATCATTAATACTTCACAACTTAATTTTATTGGTTATCATAAAAAAAAAAACTTCTACAAAATGCGGATGGTATCTTTTGAGAAAAGGTATATTTGACTAGGTTGAGATAAAGTTTTAAAATGGAGGCTAAAATGTCCATGTCCCAAATAAACATGCATTCTCTATCTCTCAAATTTTGAAAGAGTAATTTTTTATTGTCTTCTCACTTAAGTTACTAAAACCGTTCTAAGATCTTTAAAAAATAGTTAAAATCATTGAAAAACAACACATGTCCTTCATGAACATTTATTGTGGAAAGTCATATACTTTGAGTACAATGTAGACGTTTAAGTGTTAGATGCCAGAGGACTATCTTTCACACTAGCTTACACATAAGGCGATATTCTTGAATTCTTGAATTGGAAGAAGAATTTGGCGCTTATCAAGATGTTCCAAGGTAACTAAAAGAGACATATTCAACCTTCAGTTTTGGGAAAGACTATCAATTTTAACTACGTAGCTATCTGTTGCAATATCCATTGTCAGAGGTTCCTCTACTGCTATCATGATGGTTGGCATAAGCAATATTATAAAAATCATGAAGTTCAAATAGGTTTATGTGGTGTTAACTTCTTTGACAAACTTGTAGAAGAACCCATCGAGTATCAGCAAAAGAAAACTAAGGCAAAAAATCCAACAATAGATAAAAAAGACTATCATGAACAAACAAACATGGTTGTAAGGATCTCTTTTTAGTAGTGGCCAAATTCATTATAATCCATTAGCAAACCCTCCCTTCTTTTCTCATCGTAAAACTCACTTCTCAGTCTTACCAAAAATCCATATTCGCTCTCTCACTGCAAAGCCTTCTCACTGTTCACAGTCTCACTGCAAGTATCTTACCCCTCGCACACTTCTCACTGTCATACAACAAAGGTGCGAATATCCTTTACACGACAATTGTTGTTTCTGGCTGCCATTATCGTTGTCAGTTGTTGGTCTGATGTCCTCCTTGCAATGAGTTTGTTGGTTATTCGTCGCAATGATCCTCTTTTTTTACAAGGTTATGTTCTTGTTTGGTATCCTGTTTCTGTGTATTTCCATTGTCTATAGTAATCTATGCCGAATAATATTTTGAAATATTGAATTAAATATGGATTGGTAAGTAGAGTGTGTATTTCCAATGTCCAATTAAATATTGGTTTGAATATATATTGGTAAATACAGTTTGAGGGAAGGGTTGAAATGCATTGGTAAGGCATCTTATAAATAAAGCATATGAAATGCATTGGTAAATCATTGGTGATGCATTGTTTACTTGACAAAATAAATTGTAAAATGCATTGATAAAGCATCTAATATGAGTTTTAACATAATTGACCAATAATGCATTGGTAAATCATTGGACTTCATATCTGATTATGTTGTGTAATATGTGAGATTACTATTAATATTAGTCATAGTATTATTTGGTGATTTTAGGTGACTTGTAAGTTGTCATAGCTTCTTTTGTGTTTGTTGTTCTGTTTTTTCTTTAATTGAGTGTTTCTTTCTGTTTTAATCGGTGCAAATTAATTGTGTTTGAGTCATTTTAAGTTTTGAATCCAGTTTAGTTTTGTCAAGTCATGTTTCTCCTAAAATGTCATCATTCTATGTTGTACCTTTATTAATAAGTTTGGTTGATTGATTTTAATTTGAGTTCAGTGTTATAATTCTATTTTTGAGCTTTTGATGCATTTTTATTTTTATCTTTGAGTCCATGCTTGTGTGTTAGATCCATATAAGTTCATATACATCAATTCCATTGTGTCTTTGAAGTTTTTCAACTCCTGTTTTTAATTCCAGTGTAGGTTTCCTCTGTTTCACTGAATATGTGCTGACTGAAAATGTTTGTGAAAATTAATTTCATTGGAGAAAAATTATGAAACTATGGATTTGAGTAGTTTGAAGTGTTATAAAAAAGTGAATCAAAATTCAAAATACAAAAAAAATGATAAATCAAATACATTCAGTGTGCAATTCTGGCACGAAAAAAAAAAGGTGAAGTGGCAGTAGATTTGAAAAATTATCTCAATTAATTGGTGCATCATTTTGGTGTAATTCCAGTGCCAAATTTGAGTTATGATCTTGAACTTTCTGTGGTTTAAATTTCAAATTAAAATTTGAATTATCCAGCTCAGCATAATTTGTTTAAGTCACGCATTTTTACACCTCAAATTTTCAGTAGTGCTATTTTGGTTTTCTTAATCCAAATATAGTACCATTCTTTAGGTTCAATTTGTGTGCCACCTTTTATTGAGTGTCTTATTTTTTTTGCTTGTCTATTCTCTTTGTTGTAGTCCAATTTTAAATTGAAACTTTTGTTGCTTTAAAATTTTGTTGACGAAGTATTTCAAAAGTGCCTTGTTGAGTTTGGAGCTAACAATTTTCGGTGAGAATCCTTGATGTGATTCCACTAGCCATATAGAGAATGATTCTTGACATTCTTAGGAATCACCTTGAGCTGGACATTATTGAGACACTTTTCTTAGAGTTGGATCATTGTTCTAAGACAAGAACTCACCAAAAATTAGTACCAAATCCCAAACTCATTTGGATGTTCCACATATTGTCAAATTGAACCAAAAGAGATGGAAGAAAGGCAAAAACACTAATTAATCAACACAAAACAGTAAGGAACCGAATCAAATTGCTGGAATTGAAGAAGAAAAGATGAAAAACAACCAAGAACACAAATGAACCATAGCTACACAAAACAAGCTGAAATTGCCGAACCAAAACAACTAGAAAACAAGCTAAGACAAGGAAATTAACAAGAGAAGAAAGGAAGGAGAAGAGAATGCTCATGAAGATGGAAGAATGGTTGGATGATCACGCCACTAGAAGTATGGATGCTCCTAGATGAGTGTGCAAGCCGCCACTTGAGGAAACCATGGTCCTTCAAGATAAGACTAGAGAAGAAGGCTCAAAAGCTCTCCAATGCTCACTCCAATTTTGAGTATAGTTTCTTTAGATAAATTCAAATCTGAAATTTACAAAGAGAGCACCTCTATTTATAGCCTAAGGTGCTGAAATGTAAGCTACACAAATTCAAAAACTCCCTCCTAAAAAGCTTCTAGAATTGGCGCCTAAAACAATGCATGAGGAAGGTGTGACCTCTTCCTTCACTTTGGCACCTCCTTTTCTACTCCTACACCTATCTACTAACACCCCCCCCCCTAAGACTCCTAACTAAAGACTAAAAGATGCTTTAACAATAGAGGTTTCTAATGTTTCCCTCTAAGCACCTTCAAACAAAATTCTTTATTATTTAAAACTTGGCCTTGCCCTTCATAGGATGGACTTGGGCTTGGGCTTGGGCTTTGGGCTTGGGCCTCTCTTTATTTTATGTCTTCTTTTAATTTTGAGAAGACTAGAAGGAAGAACTTCAAGTGTGATGGTGAATTGCCTCTTCCTTCATTAATAAAAACCTCCTTTACTTGACTCTCATCAATCCTTATCACTCAAAGAGGTGCAGATTTGAGTACTCAAAGTTGAATATTCTTAAGAGGCTTAACAAGGGGAAAACAACAAGTTTGTACCAAAATATACACAAAGAGGGAGTGCAAAAAGAAGGAGTGCATAGACTAGGATTTAAAATTTGTGGTGCTTCAAAAATTTGTTGTTTCAATTGTCATTGTATTTTCTTTGAGTTATATTTTTTTAAACCTTGAAAAATTAGTGGATTAATAGCGCAATTAGACGGTGAGTGTGTCATTGAGGTTCTAAGTGCCAAGAAGCCTCACCTTTAGGATTCTCCTAATTTAAAGCTTTCTAGTTAGCAATTTTCAATTGTGTGTTTTATTGCTTTGCATTGTTTTCTTGCATAAAACTTGTGTTTTCATTCTTGATTGTGCTATAATTGAATTACTTAGAGAAAGGTTTGTTAAAGTCTTGGAGGGTAGGATTTGGTTAGGAAAGGCTTGGTATTTAAGTGATCAAAGTGATCCACCTCCCTTTCCCGGGAATCTACCTACATTACTCAACCTATATTTCTTGTGGTAACTTACTTTTAACACATAACTTTAAACATGTCTTCTCATTCTTCTAGTCCAAATGAAAGTGATAGAAAGTGATGGAAGAGGCCCCAACACCAATCCATTGAAAGGCCAGCAAAATGTCAAATTGAGGCAACCACTAGAGTTATGGTCAAAGAGGGGTCAAGAGGACGCATTCTACATGTCATAAACTCTAGTGTAGAATAGTTTTTACATTTTTTGTCAAAAGTAGCATAGTTTAATTCTTTTGTATTTTTGTTGAAACATGCAAAGTGGTACCTAAAATGCTAACCTAAGTTTAATTAGAGTTTCCTACTCCTAATTAAACTTAGGTCCAGCCCACATTTAGCCTAAGTGCAGCGCAAGGTTCTAGAACTCCTAGCACATGGAAGAATTCTAGAACCTACCTCACATGTGCTGAATTTAGGAGCCACCTTCCCATGTGCCAACATTTGAATTTCCCTCCAATTCTCTTTTCATATTCAGCCCACTCTTGCTATATATAGAGGAGTTTGGGTCATGTAAATTCAAGATTAATACACGAATGAATTGCTGCCAAAATTGTGCCAATTTCACTCTTTGCCCAAAACCTCCTTGGTTAGGCTCTTAATCTTCATAAACTTTCCCTTTCCAAGTAGAGTTGGCCTCACCACTCTCAAATCCTATCTATCATGCACCTTATAGGAAGGCACCAATCCATCATTTGGTATCATGAGCTATGGTTCTTCAAGAGCTAAGTGTGCCTTCTTCTTTTCATTTTAATTTTTGTGTTTGATTCTGGATTCCTTGTTGTTCATCACTTCCATATTGTCTTGCTGTTTTTTAATTTTCGTTTTGAATTGGTGTGCTGTTTGGAAATTCCAATCGGTGCATCTTGTTCAATTGTTCTTGAGCAATCCTTGTGCAATTTTGTGTAGGAATCCTTATAGAATTGTGTTGCTGTTCTGTCTTTAGTTTATTTGAGTCTTATTTGCAATTCTATTCGGTTCATTTTATGTGTCTTGAGTCATTTTAATTTCTGAATCCATTTGTGTTTTGTATAAGTCATGTTTCTCCTAATTTGTCATTAATTCCATGTAGTGCTGATTTTGTTGATAATTTTGGTTTCTTGATTTGAATTGAGTCCAGATTTATAATTCTGTGTTTGTTGATCCTTTGGTGCATTTTTCATTTTAATTTTAGTTCATATTTGTGTGTTAGATCCATACAAATTCATATACATCCACTCTATTGTGTTTTTGAAGTTTATTCAATCTGTTTTTAATTCCAGAATTAGGAATACTTTGTTTTTCAAATTCTGTGCTGGCTGTTTTTTTGTTATGAAATTCAAATACATTGAAGAACAATTATGAAAATCTGGATCTATACAGATTGATGTATTAGAAAATCAAGAAAAAAAAAATCAGATCAAAAGACGAAACAGAGAAAAATTGATAAATCAAACAAAAAAAGTGTGCATCCTGGCGCCAAAAGAAACGGTAATTGGACAAGAATTTTGAAAAATTTATCACAATTATTTGGTGCATAATTTTGGTGTGATTCCAGCGGCAAAAGTTTTCTAAGACCTTGAATTTTTGGTGGTCAAATTTCAGAATCAAATTTCAAATAGGCAGCTCAGCATAAATTTTATAAGTCACGATTTTTGGACCTAAAATTTCCAGTAGTACTGTTTTGGTTTTTCTAATCAATTCTAGTGCCATTCTCTAGGTTCAATTTGTGTGCTACCTTTTGTTAAGTGCCTATTTTTTTATTTCTTGTCCAATATTATTCAATACTCCTTCTAGTTGTGTCCTATAAATCAAATCCATTTGCTGTTGTCCTAATTTTAAATTTGAATTGTTCTTCGCTTTCATTTCTTGACATCTAAATTGCTGGTGAACAAAATTCAAATTGGTGCTTGTTAAGTGGAAATTAACCTTGTGGTGAGTCCATCCCTACTTAGTAGGTACTGTTTTGAAGATTTTAATTGGCTAACCATAAGAGGTTAAGGCAAGGAGCTGCAGAAAATACAAATACAAATACATACACTTTGTAGAACACATCAAGGAAGATCCACCACAGGCCAAGGAGTGCATAGTTTAGGAAATCTGAATTTTATTTTGTGTAATTCAATTTCTTTGTATTTCTTTGAGTTGTAATTACATTCAACCTTGATTAATTAGTGGATTAATTATGTGTAGACGGTGAGTGTGTCTTCAGTGGCTCCAAGTGTCTAGAAGCCTCACCTTAGGAAACGTCTAGTTTAAAGCTTTCTAGTTAGCAATCTTTAATTGTGCTTAGTAATTGTTTTGCTTTAATTACTTGTCTTGTATTTCTTTTAATTGCTTTTCATTGTTTTCTTTGCATAAAATTGTGTCTTCATTCTACTTGTGACTCACGTAGTTTACTTAGAAAAAGGTGTGAGACAAGTTTTGAGGGATAGTTTTTGGCAAGGAAAGACTTGGTACTTAAGAAGTCCTAGTGACTCACCTCTCTTTCCTGGAAAGCTACCTTCACTACTATCCTTATCTTTTTTGAGGTAAAATACCTAGGCCGCAAGTCTTTAACCATGTCTTCTCCATCTCACAATTCTAGTGAAAGTGATATGACAATTCTTAAAAACCTTGCGAAAAAAGTTGCCCAAAATGTTTAAGCACTTTCATTTAGACAATTGCATCATGAGGCCCAACTTAAAGAAAGGGATGCTCAATTTGCTCTAATACGAGATGATTTGAAAGTGGTTAAAGATGAATTCACAAAATATAAAAAGAATTCACATCCATCTAGCTCTAGGGGTAATGAATCCTATGGGGAACAAAGCCTTAGGATCAATGAATATTATCAAACACCCCCAAGAAGAGGTAGAAGAGAAAAGAAAGAAAGCCCTAGGGAGGTTAGGATAGATCTACCTCATTTCCATGGTAAGGAGAATGTAGATGCCTATCTAGATTGGGAAATGAAGGTAGAACAATTGTTTGCATGTCACCATGTGAGCGAAGAAAACAAAGTATCCTTAGCCACCCTAAGTTTCCAAGGCAACGCTATGTATTGGTGGACGACCCTTGAGAGAGATAAGCGTCTTCATAAGGATCCTCCTATAGAATATTGGAATGATCTTAGGGGTGCCTTAAGAGGCCGCCATATGCCTTCATATTACAATAGGTAGTTGATGGACAAGCTCCAAAGACTCCAACAAAAGACCATGAGTGTAGAGAAATATAGGCATAAAATGGAACTATACATGATGAAAGCCTCTATTAGGGAATCCGAATACATTACCATAGCAAGATTTTTAAGTGGGCTTAACCTTGAGATTAGAGATAGAGTTAAACTTTTACCTTACCAAGACTTGAATGATTTGATTCAACTATGTATCAAAGTGGAACAACAAATTTTGAGGAAAACTTCAAGTCATAGGGAAAGCTCATACTCTAACTCTTATCCCAAAGATGAGTTCCAAAGAGGGGAAGAACATATAAAAGACACATCTGTAGAACTTTCCCAAAACCTATCCGAGCATATCTCACACACTCACGCTAGAATAATTCAATATTTAGAATATCTTGGTAAGAGTCATTTAGCGTCTCATTGTTCCAATGAAAGATCTATGATCTTAAGGAACAATGCTAACAATAGTAGCCAAGAAAAAGAAACTAGTGAGAGTGAAGAAAATGAGAAAAAAAAAAAAAAGAAACAGAAAAGTCAAGTGAGGGGTTGTTTGAAAAAGAAGAAGAGGGATCTACAAAGAACGAGGAATGTCTTACAACACCCCTTACAAGCATAGTAAAAATAGAATCTTTAAAGAAGGATCGCATGGATAAATATGTAGTAGTTTATGATTACCTAAGCCACCTTAGGGAAGTTTTCTTAATGTTCAGGGCTAATAGTTTGTTTGCTAATAGTGATAAATTCACTTTCTATGTTGATAGTGTAGTGTCTTTGGATTTTATAGCTAACAAAAAAGGGGTACATGTTGACCCCGAGAAAATCAAAGCCATCCAAGAATGGCCAAAACAACAAAATGTAGGAGATGTTAGGAGTTTTCATGGTCTAGCAAGTTATTATAGGAGAATTGTGTTAGAATGTATGGTTTTTAACTAGAGGGGAGGGGGGGTGAATGGTTTAAAGAAGATTTTCGCAAACCTTTAGGTCTAGAATGAAATTACTTCAAGAAAAACTTGATTGAGAAATCAGTTTGCCAAAACACAAAGCAAATAAGCACAGCACCAGAAAAACAATCGGTTGTTTCGCAGAAACAATCAGTTGTTTATACCTGTTCACAAATACAGACTGAAATTAAAGAGTTTAATGGATAAAGAGATTGAACACAAAGGTTTATACCGGTTCACTCTTAACCAAGAGCTACATCCAATCTTCCCAGAAACCACTGGGGAATCGACTAAGCAATCAACCATAGATCACTTACAACACCACTAAAGAAGTGACCTTGATCCCCTCAAGACACACACTTCCTTTGGCTCAGCCAACACCACTAAAAATGCTGATCTTGACAACCTCAAGAACACAAAGCACTTCTCAGCTTCACACACAGAGTTTCTTCAAAGTACAAAGGATTACACTTGTTACAGAAAAGATCTGAAATCAATACAAGATGAAAATCCTATATCACACTCTCTTTGATCCAGCAATCTCAAAGCAATCTCTAACTCTTTCAAAAGAAAAATCAGTGAAAAACTCAAATCTGTTTTTCTTTGATTAAAACAAAGTTCTTGTTTGTTACATAAACTGAACAAACTATTTATTGCATTCAAAGACTGGTCAAAGCATTTAAAACTGGAGCGTAATCAGTTATAAAATCATTTAATGCTCAGTCAAAGCACAAAATAGTTTTCTGTTATGGTCCCAAAACAAACAATTGGTTGAATGCTCGAATCAATTGGTTGTTTTGGTTTGACAACATGTCAACCATCAAAAACAGTTTTCAACCTTTCTAAAAACACCTAAGTATAAAACAATCTGTTGTTTCGACAAAACAACAGGTTGTTTTTCACTTAGTTTGAAAAACACTTTTCAATTAAAAGGTTTGAGAATGTTTATGTTTTGGATTCAGTCTAGAGTGGATTTACACATACAAGCTACACCAGATCCTATCTAAAGACAGCTCAGCAACAACAAGCACATTTAGCCTTTCATCAACCTTCAAAGGGTTTGGATTCTTCAAAGTTTGAACACACTTGATTCAACAATCTCCCCCTATTTGATGAAGACAAATCCCTGGTTGCTTGTGTTGGATTTGATTGAATCTGAAGTAGTTCCTGCAAGACAAAGTTTAAGCAAAGTACAATATATCTGATATAGGGTTAGAGTAAAAATAGAAACAGTATATCAACAGCTTAAAAACCAGCAGAAAAAGGTTTACTTAAACACTCATACACACCATAGAGTTTTGTAGAAATAATAAAAGATAATGAAAACAACACAGCATAAATCTCCCCCTATTTGTCTTCACAAATAGACAAAAAGAAGAGATACAAAGATAATTGTTCCAGATAATACAGAAATAGAGAGCAGAAGCAATAAAACTGATACAAGACTAAAAACAATCAATTGTCTCGTGAATTCAACCAGTTGTTTTTCCTTTAATCATCTTTGCCATACTGGAGTTCAAAATTTGATTCTGAACAACTTCTATCTATCATCCAAGGTCATGAACCGTGTATCCATGTTGTTGAACCTGTTATCTATATTCTGGAAGTTGCTTACACACAAATCATGAAGATTTCTTTGATTCTCGGCAAATCCATCAAGCCTATTGACCATGTATCTTTCAAAAGAAGACATGGATGGCATTTCATCTCCTTGATTCCCTGCACTGGTTCCAGCACCTAGATTGGTTTCAGGTTGCTCTTCATGGTGAAAGTTCATGTCTGTAGCGTGATCTTCTTCATTAAAATCTGCAGTTGCAGCACTTGATGAGGCACCATGATCACCATCTTTGCTCACCCATTTGCCACCTATTTTGGTGAATCCCATCTTGCTAAGAGAGCCATTGTTCATCTCTTGAGTTGACTTAACCAACTCAGATGTCTCATCTTCGAGAAAAAAAAGGGCAAAGAAAACTCACACAAGGAGAACAAGAGATGTTGCAAGAGATGGCTCAATTGGTTGTTCTTGTGAGAGAGAACAGCTGCAACAAAATTTAAAGAAGAAACAGAGCCAAACTGCATTCAATCACATGAGTGGGTTTCAGTTTTTCAAAGAGAAAAGACTTGACCAATACCTACACAGAAAACGTCAGAAAAAGCAGAAAATCACATGGTCATCACATGTGATCTTTGACTAGTCATAAATGCTCTTAAATTTTCAAGATTTTGGATTATATTCCTTTTATGACTTGTTGTAACTTCTTTCAGAACGTGATCAACTTTCAACACTACTTCATTGACCAAGGATTCTTTCATAATTGTGATCTGCAACAGATAGAAATTCAAAAAGAATTAAATCCATTCTTTTCACAGTGCTGTCAGATGCAAAACAATCGGTTGTTTCGAGGAAACAATCGGTTGTTTTTAAGCAGTAAAACATATTTTAAATTTTTAATCTTGAGCAGAAAGGATTCAAAACAGATGTATTTGAACATTTTACAAGAAGATAATTAAGCATGAATATGAACTTAAACAGGAATTAAAGATAGAGATAAGGAAGGTCTTATACTTTGTGATGCTTCTTCAATGAGTCATATGCCTTTTGATCAAGAGGCCTCTTTTGACTATTGAGAGCCTTGGACTGATACATAACATTGATTCAGCTTCAATGTTAATCTTTTTCTTCCAAGAACCTAATCAGATGAATCAGTTCCTCATATTCCTCTAGATTCCCTGCATAAATATGAATTCAAGCCACAAGGTTTGGTCCCCTTACAAATTTGGGTCCACTTGGTTTACTTTTATCATTTGAAACCTTACAACCTTTAGGAATCCATTTCATAAAGCCTCTGGGAACTGAAAATTTTCTTATTTTGCAGAATCTAACAGAATGGCCTTTCTTCATGCAATAAAAGCATGTAACAACCGGTTGTTTCGACTTAACAATCAGTTGTTTTACTGGCTTTCTTGAAAAACTTTTTGAAAACTTATCTTGCTTGTTTTGTGGATTAAAACCTAATCCAGCTCTTCCAAAAACACAGTTCTGAGATGCTAAGACATTCTCAAAGTTGGATTTTCTTTTTGAAAGCTTATCTACAGTACTTACAAGATAATGCACTTTCCTTTCAAGGTTTTCACAATTTTCACAAATGAGAGTGTCACACTTGCAAGAAGAGTTTTTAAAATGTGTTTCAAGATTTTTAAAATCCCTTTTTGATTTTTCCGGCTCTTCTTCAAGTTCCTTAACTCTCTTTTCAAGCCAGCTGTTAAGATCTTTCATTCGGTTGTTTGAAAGAACCAATCGATTGGCTTCATCATGTGTTTCTTGAAAGGCTTCAACCAATTCACTATAATTTTCAACATTTAGAGAAGCACATGAACTTACATCACTTGAGCTACAATACTCATCATCTCCTTCAACAATCAAGCATATGTTTGCTTTTTATTCTTCACTTGATGATAAACTTGATGAGGAGACTTCATTCTCATCCCAAGCTATGTAGACCCTTTTTGTCTTTCCCTTCTTTTCTTTGTAGCTTGACTTCTTCTCCTTGCTTTCTTTGTTTGGGCAAGCTGCCTTTATGTGCCCATGCTCACCACAACCAAAACAGGTATAGTTATTGGAATTAAAATCATTGGATTTTTTGTTTCCATACCTTTCTTTGTTGGTGTCTTTGTTGTGGTTCCTTTTCAAGAATTTACTAAACTTTCTGGATAGCAAACTAAGGTTCTCTTCATCACTATCGTCACTGGATTCTTGCTTGCTTTTGTGCTTGACAACTTTTAAGGCAATACTCCTTACATGCTTGTCTTTGCTTTCTTGAACATTGTGTCGATTCATTTCTAACTCAGTTTCCCTAAGCTTGCCAAACAAAGAAGCCATACTCAATGATGTTAGATCTTTAGATTCAGATATAGCAGTTACCTTAGGTTGTCAAGACCTATCAAGACACTTGAGGATCTTGATGTTTAGCTCTTCTTTTTCAAAGGTTTTCTCAAGGCTCCTGAGGTGATTGATGATATACGTGAACCTTTTCTGAACTTCAGCAATTGTCTCACCCTTGAGCATTCTGAACATTTCATACTCTTGGATTAGAGTATGCTTCCTAGCTCTTTTGACCTCATTGGTACATTCATGAGTTACCTCCAAGGTGTCCCACATTTCCTTTGCTGATTTGCATTGAGAGACCCTGAAATATTCATCTGAATTCAAGGCAGAAGTTATTATGTTTTTAGCAATGCAATCAAATTTGGCCTTCTTACTTTCAGAATCAGTCCATTGAGACCAAGATTTTTCAATGGAAGATCCATCTTTTTCAAAATTTGGAACAAAGGGGTCATTTTCAAGTGCATCCCAAATACCTTTGTCAAGTGATTCTACAAAGATTTTCATTCTGAATTTCCAAAATTGGTAGTTCAAACCACAAAACAAAGGTGGTTTGTTGATTGAAGCACCTTCCCCAAAAGGTAGTCTATCAGCCATTTAAAAACAGTTTAAGGATCACACTTGAATAAATTTAAAGAACCAAGCTCTTGATGCCAATTGTTAGAATGTATGGCTTTAAACTAGAAGGGGGTGAATGGTTTAAAGAGGTTTTTCGCAAACTTTTAAGTCTAGAATGAAATTACTTAAAAAAAAAAACTTGATTAAGAAATCAGTTTGCCAAAACACAAAGCAAATAAGCACAACACCAGAAAAACAATCAGTTGTTTCGCATAAACAATTAGTTGTTTATACCAGTTCACAAATACAAACTGAAATTAAAGAGTTTAAGGGATAAAGAGATTGAACACAAAGGTTTATACTAGTTCACTTTTAACCAAGAGCTACATCCAGTCTTCCCAGAAACCATTGGGGAATCCACTAAGCAATCAACCCTAGATCACTTACAACACCAACAAAGAATGTGAACCACGTGTCCAGATGTGTAACTGTCAGGAGAGAGAAAGGGCACAGGTATATAAGAGATTCTAACGAACTTCTGAGGTACACGCGCGTTTTAGATTACTTCTTTTACGCTTGCGAGAACTTGAGTATGCTGAGAGAGAATCTTGCACGGTTCCAGAGAGTTCTTGAGTTTTCTCTTAGTATTTGGTGGTTCAGTCGCTGACTTGGGCGTCGTAGCGTGATCGGCCGCAGCGGCGCCGTTCTGTCTTTTTGCAGGTTCTTGAGGTGAATCAGAGCGAAGGACGGAAGCTAACACAGCGCAAAGTCGATCCAGATCTGACGAGGCAAGGCTCTTGCGTCTTGGTCAACAGGCAGGATCAGTTTCCTTGAAGCTTTTCTCTGTAATTCGGCCTTGAATTTCATTATACCTTCAAAGTTTGCGAAAATCTCTTATAAACAATTCACCCCTCTCTTGTTTAAGGCCATATATTCTAACAATTGGCATCAAGAGCTTGGTTCTTGAAAGTTATTCAAGTTTTGATCCTAAATCTTTTTTAAGTGGTTGAAAAGTTTTCTTTTGGGGAAGGTGCATGTTTAAACAAACCACCTTTGCTCTGTGGTATAAACTATGAACTATGGTGCATAAGAATGAAGTTCTTTGTTGAATCTATAGATAGAAAAATTTGGAATGTTATTAAAAATAGCTATCTCATGCCTATATCTGAAAATGTTTCTTCCAAAAGAAAACATCTTGATTGTGTAGCTATGAACAACATTGTATCTGCACTTTGTTGAACCAAGTGTGTTCAAGTTTTGAAGAATCCAAAGCCTTTGAAGGATGATGAAAGGCTGGATGTGCTTGTTGTTGCTGAGCTGTCTTTAGATAGGATCTGGGGTAAATAAATTGTATATATCCACTCTTGATTGAATCCAAAGAATAAGTTTTCTCAAACCTTTTAAAAGAAAAGTGTTTTTCAAACTAAGTGAAAAACAACCTGTTGTTTTGTCGAAACAACCGATTGTTTTATACTTAGGTGTTTTTAGAAAGGTTGAAAACTGTTTTTAAATGGTTGACTTGCTGTCAAACCAAAACAACCGATTGATTCGTGAAAACAATCGATTGTTTGTTTTGGGACCATAACAGAAAACTGTTTTGTGCTTTGACTAAGCATTGAATGATTTTCTAACTAATTACACTCTTGTTATTAAAGCTTTGACCAATCTTTAAATGCAATTAATAGTTTGTTAAGATTATGCAACAAACAACTTTGTTTTAAATACAGAAAAACATATTTGAGTTTTTGACTGATTTTTGAGATTTTGAAAAGTTGAGAATTGCTTAGAGATTGCATTGATCAAAGAGTGTGAGATAGGATTTTCATCTTGTATTGATTTCAGATTTGTTCTGTAACAAGCGTAATCCCTTGTACTTTTGAAAGAAACCTTGTGTGTATTGCTTAGAAGTGTTGTGTGTTCTTGAGGGGATCAAGATCAGCATTCTTAGTGGTGTTATGCTGGACCAAAGGAAGTGTGTGTCTTGAGGGAATCAAGGTCACTTCTTTGGTTGTGATGAGAATCAAATAAAAGAGGCTTTTATTAATGGAGGAAGAGGACATCCACCCTCACATTTGAAGTTCTTCCTTCTAGTCTTCTCAAAATTAAAAGAAGACATAAAATAAAGATGAGGCCCAAGCCCAAAGCCCAAGCCCAAAAAGGCCAAAGCCCAAAGAGCCCAAGTCCATCCCATGAGGGGCAAGGCCAAGCTTTGAAATACTCTTGTATAGTTTTAGGAGGTGTGGTTTTTAAATAAAGGAGTGTGAAAATGTAAAATAAAGTCACATTGTCCATGTGACTTAGGAGAGTGGTGTAGGTGTAGTTTTTAGGAGGTGTCATAGTAGAAAAAGGTCACACCTCCCATGTGACTTGTTTTTTGTGGGAATTTCAAATGAGTTTATTTGAATTTTCCCACCTATTTTCCAGCACCTCTAGGCTTTAAATAAAGGTGCTTAGCTTGTACAATTCAGATTTGAATTTATCTAAAGAAACTATACTCAAAATTGGAGTGAGCATTGGAGAGCTTTTGAGCCTTCTTCTCTAGTCTTATCTTGAAGGATCATGGTTTCCTCAAGTGGCGGCTTGCACACTCATCTAGGAGCATCCATACTTCTAGTGGCGTGATCATCCAACCTTTCTTCCATCTTCATGAGCATTCTCTTCTCCTTCCTTTCTTCTCTTGTTAATTTCCTTGTCTTAGCTTGTTTCCTAGTTGTTTTGGTTCGGCAATTTCAGCTTGTTAATGTGTAGCTATGGTTCATTTGTGTTCTTGGCTGTTCTTCATCTTTTCTTCTTCAATTCCAGCATTTTGATTCGGTACCTTGCTGTTTTGTTTTGTTAATTAGTGTTTTTGCCTTTCCTCCATTTCTTTTGGTTCAATTTGACAATATGTGGAACATCCAAATGAGTTTGGGATTTGGTACTAGTTTTTGGTGAGTTCTTGTCTTAGAACATTGATCCAACTCTAAGAAAAGTGCCTAAATAATGTCCAGCTCAAGGTGATTCCTAAGAATGTCAATAATCATTCTCTATATGACTAGTGGAATCACATCAGGTTGTGTTGTAAGTAATCTAGGGTTGATTGCTTAGTGGATTCCCTAGTGGTTTCTGGGAAGACTGGATGTAGCTCTGGGCTTAGAGTGAACCAGTATAAACCTCTGTGTGCATTTTCTCTATCCTTTAACTCTTTAATTTCAGTCTTATATTTCAAAACTGGTATGAACAACCGATTGTTTTTGCGAAACAACCGATTGTTTTTCTGGTGTTGTGCTTATTTGCTTTGTGTTTTGGCAAACTGATTTCTTAATCAAGTTATTCTCAAAGTAAATTCATTCTAGGCTTAAAAGTTTGCGAAAACCGTCTTTAAACCATTGAAAAGCCAAAACAAACTTAACAAGAGGCATGCTAAGTGGGTGGAATTCATTGAGCAATTTCCTTATGTGATCAAACACAAGCTAGGCAAAGTAAATATTGTGGCAGATGCTCTTTCTAGAAGATACACTTTGCTAAATCTTTTAACCTCTCAATATCTTGGTTTTGATCACATTAAGGAACTTTATCATGATGACCTTGATTTTTCTCTCATCTATCAAGAGTGTCTTAAGGGAGGACACAAAGACTTTTTTATTCAAGATGGCTTTCTTTTTAAAGGAAAACGTCTTTGTGTTCCTCAATGCTCTTTTAGATTATCTCTTGTTAGAGAAGCTCATGAAGGGGGTTTAATGGGACATTTTGGGGTTGCTAAAACTTTGGATGTGTTGCATGAACATTTCTTTTGGCCTCATATGCATAAACATGTTCATAGTTTGTGTGATAAATGCATAGCTTGCCGCAAAGCTAAGTCTAAAATGCACCCCCATGGTCTATATACTCCTCTTCTTATCCCTTCAATGCCTTGGGTAGATATATCTATGGATTTCATCTTAGGCTTACCCAAGACATCAAAGGGAAAGGACTCCAATTTTGTGGTAGTGGATCGTTTTTCAAAGATGGCTCACTTTATTCCTTGCCACAAAGTGGATGATGCATGCCACATTGCAAACCTCTTCTTCCAAGAAGTGGTTCGCTTACATGGGATTCCTAGGTCTATAGTGTCCGATAGAGATCCTAAATTCTTGAGTCACTTTTGGAAGACCTTGTGGGGCAAGCTTGGGACTAAGCTTTTATTTTCTACCACTTGCCACCCACAAACTGATGGTCAAACCGAGGTGGTGAATAGAACTTTAGGACAACTATTGAGATGTTTTATTTTGGTGAATCCTAGAGTGTGGGAGAATTTACTACCCCATGTTGAGTTTGCATATAATCGTGTAGTAAATTCTACCACCTCACATTCTCCTTTTGAGGTGGTCTATGGGTTTAATCCCCTAACACCTCTTGATCTTCTTCCTATTCCCCTTCTTGGAGATGTCTTGTGCAAAGATGGGGATGAAAAGGCTTCTTTTGTGAAAACTTTGCATAAAGACATCAAGAAGAGAATTGAGAAGAAGGTTGGCAAGTATGCTGAACTTGCCAATAAAAGGAGAAAAGCATTGTTGTTTGATGAGGGCGATTGGGTTTGGCTTCACTTGAGGAAGGATCGTTTTCCTACTCAAAGGAAGTCCAAACTAATGCCTGAAGGGGATGGACCTTTCCAAGTCCTCAAGAGGATTAATGACAATGCTTATGAGTTAGATATGCCTGATAAATTCTTAGGTAGTCATACTTTTAATGTCAGCGATCTAACTCCTTTTTCTGTAGGTCTCCAGAATTCGTGGTCGAATTCTCTCCAACTCGGGGAGTATGATGGAGATCAAGCTCAAGAGGACATGGAGGCCAATCAACAAGATCAAGAAGAGGTAGAGACACAAATGAAGGACGCCCATGGAGGTCAAAGCCCACCTCAAAGGATTACAAGAAGCATGTTCAAAGCTTTAGGAGCTAGGGGACATTTATTTTCTCTTTTTGTAATTTCTTTAGTTGAAGGTGCTTAGAGGGAAACATTAGAAACCTCTTTTGTTATAGCATCTTTTAGGCTTTAGTTAGGAGCTTTAGGAGGGGGGTGTATTAGTAGATAGGTGTAGAAGTAGAATAGGAGGTGCCAAAGTGAAGGAAGAGGTCACACCTTCCTCATGCATGGTTTAGGCGCCGGTTTTAAGTAGGTTTAGGGGGGAATTTTAAATTCTCTTAGCTTTGTTTTTCAGCACCTTAGGCTATAAATAGAGGTGCTCTCTTTGTATTTTTCAGATTGGAATTTATCTAAAGAAACTATACTCAAAATTGGAGTGAGCATTGGAGAGCTTTTGAGCCTTCTTCTCTAGTCTTATCTTGAAGGATCCATGGTGTCCTCAAGTGGCGGCAGCACTCTCATCTAGGAGAAACGACACTTCTAGTGGCGAGATCATTCATCATTCTTCCATCTTCATGAGCATTCTCTTCTCCTTCCTTTCTTCTCTTGTTAATTTCCTTGTCTTAGCTTGTTTCCTAGTTGTTTTGGTTCGGCAATTTCAGCTTGTTAATGTGTAGCTATGGTTCATTTGTGTTCTTGGCTGTTCTTCATCTTTTCTTCTTCAATTCCAGCATTTTGATTCGGTACCTTGCTGTTTTGTTTTTGTTAATTAGTGTTTTTGCCTTTCCTCCGTTTCTTTTGGTTCAATTTGACAATATGTGGAACATCCAAATGAGTTTGGGATTTGGTACTAGTTTTTGGTGAGTTCTTGTCTTAGAACATTGATCCAACTCTAAGAAAAGTGCCTAAATAATGTCCAGCTCAAGGTGATTCCTAAGAATGTCAAGAATCATTTTCTATATGGCTAGTGGAATCACATCACCCCTGTAGTTTAAAGCCGTATATTCTAACAATTGGCATCAAGAGCTTGGTTCTTGAAAGTTATTCAAGTTTGATCCGAAAATCATTTTCTATGGCTGGAAAACTATCTTTTGAGGAAGATGCTTCAATCTACAAACCACCTTTATTCTGTGGTTGAACTAAAAATATTGGGAGGCCAGAATGAAAATCTTTGTGGAATCTATTGATCATGGAATTTGGGATTCAATCGAGAATGGTCCTTTCATTCCAAAGTTTAAAAAGAATGGTTCTTTTATTGCAAAACCATGGTCCCAATGGACCAATGAAGAATGTAAAATGGCCAAGCTTGATTGTACTGCTAAAAACATAATAGCTTCTGCACTAGATACTAATGAGTTTTTCAAGATATCAAAATGCAAAACTGCTAAAGAGATGTGGGACACACTCAAGGCTACTCATGGAAACATCAATGAATCAAAGGAAGCAAGGTCAAGAAGTCAAGCAAGAAGGAAAAGAAGGAAAAACAAGAAAAGCCTCAACCTCTACTTCATGGCCACAAAGGAAGATGACTCAAGTAGTGTAAGTTCATCTAACTCCTCAAACTCTGAAAATTATAGTCAATTGCTTCAAGCCTTTCAAGAAACACATGAAGATGCCAACCGATTGGCCCTCTTGAACAACCGGTTAAAAGGAATGAATAGCTGGCTTGAAAATAGAGTCAAAACACTGGAAGAGGAATTGGAAAATTCAAAAACGGATTTTGAAAACCTTGAAATTGTTTACAAAAACTCCTCTTGCAAGTGTGATACTCTTGTTTGTAAAAATTGTGAAAATCTTGAAAAGAAGGTCCACTATCTTGTTAAAACTGTGGTAAAGCTTTCTAAAGGTCAATCCAACTTTGAGAATGTCTTGGCATCTCAAAACTGTATTTTTGGAAAAGCTGGATTGGGTTTTAACCCACAAAACAAGCAAGATAGATTTTCAAAGTCATTTTTGAAAATGCCAGAAAAACAACCGATTGGAACATCGAAACAACAGGTTGTTACATGCTTCTACTGCATGAAAAGAGGCCATTCTGTGATCTGTAAAATCAGAAAATATGTTGTTCCTAGAGGCTTTATGAAGTGGATTCTTAAGTGCAGTAAAGTTTCAATTGATGAATGTAAACCAAATGGACCCACATTCATAAGGGGCCAAATCTTTGTACTTGAAAATCTTCTTTGTAGGAAAACTTGGAGGAGCCATGCAACAATGGTACTTGGACAGTGGATGCTCCAAGCACATGACTGGGGACAAATCAAAGTTCCTGAGCATCTCCTTTAAGCAAGAAGGGCATGTTACCTATGGGGACAACAACAAGGGAAGGATTCTTGGGAGAGGATCCATAGGAGACAAAGATATCTTGGTCATCTGTGATGTGCTCTATGTAGAAGGATTAAAGCACAATCTGCTGAGCATTAGTCAAATGTGTGACAAGGGATATCAAGTGGTGTTCAAGACAAACACACGTGAAATATGTCTACCCAACACTAAAGAGGTAATGTTGGTAGGTAAGAGAATCAATAATGTTTATCTTCTAGATATCTCTTCACCATGTTCAATTGGTTGTCTTCTATCCAAGCAAGATGAGTCTTGGCTTTGGCATAGAAGAATTGCTCATATTCACATGTGTTTCGTCCGGTTGATCGGGACGTCTTCGTGCTTGACCTCAACTGTCAGCTAGGGACTCCTTCCCACTGGTTGCCTGTGGATTCCTGCAAAAAAGAGGACAAAAAAGGCGCCCTAGCGGCCGTGTGCACTCCGACGCTCAAGTCAGCCAGCAAGAAACACCAAAAACTGTCCACCTACGTGTCTGAGCACCGCGTATGGCACTCTGAAGGTGGTAAAGAACTGTGTATATGTGTGTGTTGTCTCCTTCAGGCAAAAATATTCCCCAGTTACTTGTACGTAGCCTTGAAGCACGACCAAGCAACTAGAGAGTTCTCTGGTAAATTTGCCGAAAGTTCCAACCCTTTTTCCAACATTCTCCGCGCTATTTAAACTGCCCAAGCATTCAAAGCGTCTTAAAGCGCTTTTAATCACAAACGTAACGCACTCATTAAAGCGCTTAATTAGAAAACGTAGCGCATTTAAGACGTTTAAACGCTCGGGAGCCATTATAGTACCTGAATGCTCGAAAGGGAAACTGTATTGAATCACCTTTAATTACCTGGCACCTGACTAAAGGGTGTTTCTATTCTGGCATGGCTGTCGTACACGTGGAGGGCCTCACGACGCCATGACCCCATCCGGGGACGCTTCTGCCCATCTGGGGACGTTTCTACGTGTGAGTCCTCCTGCTGAGAGTGCTACTGCGCTAGGGGTGACTTTTTGGGCGCCAACTCATGCCCCCAAGTATCTAGTCACTTACTTTGAGAGCGTATCTGCCTTCCTTTTGTACTCTGCACCCGGTTGCCCTGGGCGTGACTTTCCTCTTGAGTCGTATCTGCCCCACGGGCGTCTCTGGGGCGGCAGGAGCACTTCACGAGTCAGGCTGCCCTTCACTGGTACTATTACTATGGCCTTGAAGCCACCTTTTCCTTCTCTTTATCGCTGCCCCGTGCTATTGGGACCTGAGGCCTTCCCATGGCGTCGCTCCCTCCATGGTCTTTCCTACCCATGGGTATCGGGGAACCACACCGTGATTGCCTTACTTTAGCACTGTTTGATCTGGCGACGCCTTCACCTAGGCGACGCTTCCTCTCGGCGTCTCTCCACTCAGGCGACGCCTTGCGTTAACTTTGACTATCCAGCCATTGACTTTGACCTTGACTTAGTCAACGCCCGGATACGGGACGGTACACAAGCCCCCCAGTCTTAAGCCGAAGACTTGTCTTCAGCGTCAAGACTAAAGCCTCGCCCACGCCGTCCACGCGCCATCCTGATGACGTGTCATTCCCTGGTGACTCAGCAACTCTTCGAGTTATTGACGCGACATTTTCTGAACCACAGGGGTATTCTTAATGACTGATTGGACATACCCTGAAATGAGGATGATAACACCTTTTGGGCTACCCTTGATCACGCGCCACGTGGCCCATCGCGCGGCCATCCTTCAGGGACCTTTGCGTTTCCCTTGGGCAATTGATCCTCTGACGCGTGGCACGATCCCACGGCCCTAGGTTAGCGCCTTTCGAGTTGCGCAATGTAACGTTTAAGTTACTCCAAACCCCGCGCTCACCCTACTGTTACATTCATCCACTCTGCAACTCCGCACTGTTCATCGCCTTCGAAACCCCTTCTGCAATCGCGATTCTCTCCTTGCTGCGCTCGTCTACTGCCTCCACTCCAATAACAAAGGTACGATCTCGAGTATTCACGACTCTTCCCTTTCGTCGCATTATAGGATATATTGAACTGCCTGGGACTGTTGTTATTCTCGTTATTACTGCATTTCTCCGCTTCTTCTTCCTCCTCTGATTTTTCTCGCGTGGGTGACGTTTCCTGGGGTTCTTTTCCCTTCTTGCCATGGCGAAACTTGCTAAACCCTTTTTCTTCTCTTCTTTCTCTAGCTATCTATTTTCACCATGACGCGCGCGAACGCGGAGCCTGATTCTTCTCCCACGACCCCCGAGTCCAACTACAAAGCCTTCTACCCCTGGGCCCCCGACGAGCTCCTGAGTGAACGCACCAGCCTGACTTCCTTCCAGGACCTGGAAGCTCACCGGGGGGATCCCCATTTGTACAACTTTAACGCCTTCTGCCGCACCCACGACGCCCACATTTCCGTCCGTCCCGGCAGGCCTGGGGAACCTGTTTGTTTGGACGACAGACCTAGAAAGGGGAAACCCTTCTTCTTCATGTACCAGACCGTGTTCAAGCGCGTAGGAGTGCGTCTCCCATTCACTCCCTTCGAACGGGAGCTTCTCACTGAAATCAACACTGCCCCCGCCCAGCTTCATCCCAACAGCTGGGCATTCGTGCGGGGCTTTCAAATTCTTTGTGGATACTTGGGCATCCCCCCTTCTGTAGATATCTTCCTGCATTTCTTTGAGGTGAAGAAACAGGGGAAAAGCTTCTGGGTAAGCTTTTCCGGGATCGCAGACAGGATCCTCCTATCCCTCTTCCAGAATTCTTACAAGAACTGGAAAGGGAAATTCTTCAGGGTGTGCAGCGTCAAGCACGATCCCACAGCTTTGGATGGCTTCCCCCTTTACTGGACGGAGCGCCCTAAATTGCTCAGGGCCAAGACCCTGGAAGAGCTATCTCCCGCCGATAGGGAGGTAAGCAAAGCCTTGGCTGGGTTGGGGATCGTTTTTGATACCTTGAAGCTGGTTGCTAGCGAGTACAATTCTCACGCCCTGACCACCTACTTTGGTAAGGGGCTCTCCCCTCATCCTTTTGTTGCGAACAACTTGCTATCGAACATTGGTTCCCCTGGACTCTTATACTCATTTTATTGTGTGCTATGTTGCTTGCATTTCACGCCTCCATGTGTGTTGTAATTTTGCATAGTTACTTTGGTCTTAATTCTTGTTGTTTGGTCAATCTTGATGTAGGATCAGTGATGGGCGCTCCCAAGAGAATGATGCTGGCGAAGGCAATGAAGGAGGCACGGGCCGCCAAGGCGGGCGCCTCCTCCACCCTTGCGGTTAATCCGGTTCCCCCACCGACTCTGTCTCCACCTCCTCCGATCACTGTTGAGGCTATCTCGAGCTCACCTTCGTCGTCTCCTCGCAGCCTTGCAGCCTTTCAGACTCCTCGCTCTCCTCTACCCATCGCCGCTGTTCCCCTAGCCGCGGCCTCGTCACCGGCTCCAACTCCCCTTGACAAAGGGAAACGGGTTTTGGAGGTTCTGTCGGATGATGAGGACTCAGAAGGCGTGGCTCCCTTCAGAAGAAGAAAATCTGCGCGGGTCCCTCTTTCGGTAGAGGCGTCGCCCCAGGTAGGGAATCCCTTCATGGATAACCCCCGAGCGCGACCTCACTCCCTCCGATGACACTCCAAGAGGAAAGGGGCGAAGGCGCCGAATCTGCCCCGCCTCCGCCGCCGGCAGAAACCATTGCTTCCCCTGCTTCCGTCGCTGCCGCCCCTGACTTCATCGCCATCCCTCCTCCGATTATGCATCTAATGAGGGGCTTCAGCGGCGGGACTCTGCCAGAGGGTACAGACAGGAAGGAAGGCATGCCCTTCTACCTGGGGGCCTTTCTGGCGGTGGCCCTTGAATGGCGCGCCTAGGCCAGAAACGCGGTCTTGCAATCTCAAACTCTCCAGGCCTTGGAAACAAAGGCAACTACCTTGGAAGAGGAAATGAGGACCCTGGGACGCCAGAACGAAGCTTATCAAACTTCTCTGAAACAAATACAAGAGTCCAAAGCAGAAACTGAGAGGCAACTGGCAGAGGCATTGGAGCTCCAGGCTGGCTTCTACACTCGGGAAGTTGCTCTTCAAGTTCAGGTAACGGGTCTTCAGGAACTGGTCAAAACGGATGCAGAAACTCGAAAGGACCTGAAGGACCGTTGCTGTGAACAGGCTGCCAAGATGGAGCGGATGAAGGGGGAAATGGCCACGCAGGCCAAAGCTATGGACCTTCTCCGGGCTGACTACGACAAATTACTGGTCGAGGTCAGTCGACTTCGCGTTGAGAAGGAGGCTCTAGAGAAGCAGGTGGCCTCTGGGGATGCCGCCGTTGAGGAGCTGGAGAAGGAGAAAAAGTCCCTTATACAGGAGATGGCGGGTACTTTCGAGGAGGGGTTCCAAGAAGCTCTGACCCAGGCGTCCTGTGAGAACCCTGGCATCAATATTTCAAACTGCGACCCCATGCGCCATGTCGTCGACGGGAAGGTCGTGCCCATGGACGTGGATGACTGAACCTCTGCCTCTCAACCGCCACCTTCAGCTTCACGCTTAACTGCTTTTTACTTTTCCTTCGTCTTTGATTTTATCTGTTAAAATTTGTAATTCTTTGAACCACCCGCACTCTTGTTACTGATTTGGAGCGTGTGCATGATTCCCTTTATGTCTTTGCCATATACGATTCTGCTTGTGCGATCTCATTCCCATCTTTTACCTTTGCGCGCTTCGCTTATTTTATCTGTGTTCTGCCCATTTCTTTCACTTCGCTGGGCGGCTTTGTATGACCGAGAAAGGCCGCGTGCCAACCCTCACGCCCGTGGAGAGGCTCACCTAGTGACGCCGTATCGTCCACGAGGTGTTTCTAACACCGAAATGGTTCTCTCCATGATTCTTAGTCCCCGGCGCCCACGCCTAAGGAGAGGCCTGCTACAGCAGCGCCGTATCGTCCCCGGGTGTCTAAAACGTCGAGTGCTTTGGGGGGGGGGGGTTCGTTCCCTCTATGGTCTTTCCTTCCTATAGGTATCGGGGAACGCCCTGCCGGCGATTCGCTGGCGTTTGGCGGTCTTATCTCCCTCCACAGTCTTTCCTACCTGTGGGTATCGGGGAGGCGACGCCAATGACTAACTTTGCCTTCTTTGATTTCGTATCCCTCCACAGTCTTTCCTACCTCTGGGTATCGGGGAGGCGACGCCAGTTGGTATTTGGGTTGGCGACCCCCGTGACATCTCCCGCTGGCGTCGCCCTTCACGTCCTTCTGCGCGACGCCTCGGGCGTTACCTTTACTTCGACTTTGACTTTGATTCTTGCCTTGGTCGACGCCTGACGACAGCGAAGAGCTCAAAGTTTTGTCTGTGCCATCCACGTGGCGCTCCTTGTATAGCTGATGGGACGTTCCGTCATTCGACTTGATCCACGTGGCGCTGCTTGTATGGTTGATGGGGCATCTAGTCATTCCATTTTCTGACTCCTGCAGTACCCCTGACTCACTTTCGACGGCGCATCGTACCACTGGATATTCTGCTGATACGACGTTTTCTGATTTAAACCAGTGGTGCCAGCGTCATCCTTTCATCTTCTGCCACGTGTATCAATCGTGCGGTGCATCCATTCACGTCGTTTGGCGCTCTAACCGCTTTATTAAACTCTTTAAGCTCTGGAACTATCTTCATCATTTTCTCACTCTTCATAACCTACTTGCGTTCTTCATAACCAACCGGAGGGGCACGCCCGTTACCGGCTTGCAGAGGACCGGTGGCGTCGCCAGGTACTCCTTCAGCTTAATGAAAGCCGCTTCGCATTCATCAGTCCATGCGAAGCGACTGTTTCTCTTGAGGCACTGGAAGTACGGGTGCCCCTTTTCTCCTCCGGCGGAAACAAACCTCGAGAGCACCGCCATCCGTCCTGTCAACTGTTGCACCTCCTTTACCGATGTCGGGCTCCGCATGGCGATAATAGCCGCACATTTGTCGGGGTTCGCCTCTATCCCCCTCTCGGTGAGCAAAAAACCCAAGAACTTACCGGCCTCTACCCCGAAGGCACACTTCTCGGGGTTCAACTTGAGGCGGTATTTGGATATTGTGTTGAACAACTCCTCCAGGTCTGCCATGTGCTGCACCCTATTCTGCGACGCCACCACCATGTCGTCTACATAAGCGTACACATTCCTCCCAAGCATTGGCGCCAGGACCTTGTCCATTAGCCTCTGGTACGTGGCACCCGCATTTTTCAGCCCGAAGGGCATCACCTTATAGCAGTAACTGCATGTCTCAGTCATGAATGCAGTCTTGCTCTCGTCTCTGGGGTGCATCTTGATTTGGTTGTACCCTGAAAAGACGTCCAGGAAACTTAGCACCTTGCTGCCGGACGCACTGTCTACCAAGGCGTCGATGCTGGGCAGCGGATACGAGTCCTTTGGGCATGCCTTGTTCAGGTCCGTGAAGTCAACACACATCCTCCACTTTCCGTTCGCCTTTTTCACCAAGACGACGTTGGCGAGCCACTCAGGGTACTGAATCTCCCTGATGTGGCCAGCGCTCAGCAGCTTCTGCGTTTCGTCTTTCACCACCTGTTGTCGTTCCTCATTGAACTTCCTCCTTCTCTGACGCACGGGGCGGACCGTGGCGTCCAAGCTGAGGTGGTGACACAGGAAATCGGGGTCGATGCCTGGCATATCCGAGGCGGACCAAGCGAAGGCATCCAGGTGGCGTGAAATCACTTCTGCCACCCCTTCCTGTTCTTCTGGGCTTAGCGAACTTCCTAACTTGAAAGTTTTGCCGCCAATCTCCCTTTTTATGGCGTTAGCTACAGGCTGCTCCCCGCTATCATCTTCGACGGGCGCCGCCTCTTCGACGGGCGCCGCCTCTTCCGCGAGCGCCGCGTCGTCAGGGCCTTCCTCCATTGGCACATCTGCTTCGGGCATCGCCCTCTCCGCTATGGCCTCTTCAGGCGTCAGCACAGCGGGCGTCACCTCAATCATCGTCGCGTCCACGCTCGGCGGACGTTCATACACCATGAATACGCCTCACTTCGTTTTCAGGCTGTTTTCATAGCATTTCCTCGCCTCCTCCTGGTCTGACCTGATGACTATCACCCGGCCACTGAGTTCCGGCAGCTTCATCTTCATGTGACGGGTGGAGGACACCGCACTCAGACGGTTTAACGTCGGTCTGCCCAGCAGAATATTGTAGGCAGAATTAGCGTTCACGACGAGGTACCGGATGCTCTTGGTACGGGAGGTCTCTCCGTCTGTGAACGTAGTCCTCAACTCCAGGTACCCCCGGACTTCTACCTGGTTATCACCGAACCCATACAAACATCCCGTATAGGGACTCAACAGATCGGGGGACAACCGTAGCTTATTAAAGGTCGATAGAAACATGACGTCTGCCGAGCTTCCTTGATCAACAAGCACTCTGTGGACCTTCCTTCCAGCTGTGACGACTGAGATGACAACGGGGTCGTTGTCGTGGGGTACCACATCTCGGAGGTCTCTTCTTGTGAACACAATATCTGACTCCCAAGGTTCCCCCGAGAGCCTTTCTTCGATTGAATCCACCCCCCTCGTGTATTTCTTCCGCTGGGAGGCGGTGGGTCCTCCGCCGGAAAAACCTCCAGCAATGGTGTGGACCTCGCCAAGCACAGGCATCTCGTGTCCTGGCTCATCTGCCGGCGGCGGCAAGGTGGCGGTCGTTGTGGGATCTGCGACATAGTCCTTCAAAAACCCAGTCCTCACCAGCTCATCTAGCTGGTAGCCCAACGACAGGCAATTATCAATTTGGTGCCCGAAAGCCTCGTGGAATTCGCACCAAGAGTCTTTACGGGGCCCTAACACCTTGTCGGTCTTCGTCGGTCGCCTCAGCCTCTCAGCTATGTTGGGCACGACGATCAAATCCTTCAGCTCAACCACGAAGTTGTACCTCGCCGGTCTTGCTCTTTCTCTGGCGGGGCGATCGCCTCCTGCTGGGCCCGGGGCTGGGGCTTTCTGGCCTCGTAGGGGCGTCTCGCCTCTGGCTTCTTTCTCCCCGTCGTGGTCTCATTGACTCTGAAGGGTTGAACTCGCGCCGGTCCCCTCGGGCGCGAGGGCACGGCGCTGGTGCGCTTCACACATACCTCCCCTTCCGAAGCAATATGCTCTACCGCCCTGCGCCGTAATTCAGCGAAAGTCCTAGGGCGATTGCGGATAATGGATTCTCCGAAGGGGCCGGGGCACACGCCTTTCACAAACGCGTACACGATCATAGGCTCCTCTGTTGTGCCAACCTTCACGACCTGGGCCCCGAAGCGATTGATATACTCCTTCAGGGTCTCCCCCTGATACTGCTTTACGTCGAACAGGTCATAGGAGACCGGCGGCGGGGCCTTGTTGGCTAAGTACTGTTCTCGGAACAATCGCGACAATTGGCGGAAAGATGTGATATGACCTTCTGGGAGGCTAATGAACCAGTCCATAGCCATCCCGGTCAGGGTGCTCATGAAGAGCTTGCACTTGGCAGCATCAGAACCGCCTATCAGGACCATCTGCGTGTGAAATGCAGCCAGGTGCGTCTCTGGGTCCTCCATCCCGGTGAAGATCACCTTGGGTCCCGCGAACGTATTCGGGATCGCTGCGTCTAGGATCTCCTGTGAGAAAGGAGTGGAAAACTCCCTTGGTGGGGAATGGTTCTCCATCTCGTCATGCCCAGGCCGCCTCCTATCGTTTCTCAGGCCCTGGCGCAACTCCTCATTCACACGGTGGAGCACTTCGTTCCGCTCATGCGAGGCGTCAAGGTCTGCCTGCATGCGTTCCTGCTCCATTTTCGAATCCGCCATGTCCTGCTGCAGCCCCCTCATTATTTCCAGGACCTGCTGCATGGATAGGTCTGCTGGGGCTACGCGTGTTGCTCCTCGTCTGGTGGGGGCCATTGTCACTCTAGCCTCCTTCAGCGCTACCGTAACCTGGTAGATTTTTCGAACTTGTGATGGGACTGATGTTTTATATCGGCCCCACGGTGGGCGCCAAATGTTCCGTCCGGTTGACCAGGACGTCTTCGTGCGCGACCTCAACTGTCAGCTAGGGACTCCTTCCCACTGGTTGCCTGTGGATTCCTGCAAAAAAGAGGACAAAAAGGCGCCCTAGCGGCCGTGTGCACTCCGACGCTCAAGTCAGCCAGCAAGAAACACCAAAAACTGTCCACCTACGTGTCTGAGCACCGCGTATGGCATTCTGAAGGTGGTAAAGAACTGTGTATATGTGTGTGTTGTCTCCTTCAGGCAAAAATATTCCCCAGTTACTTGTACGTAGCCTTGAAGCACGACCAAGCAACGAGAGAGTTTTCTGGTAAATTTGCCGAAAGTTCCAACCCTTTTTCCAACATTCTCCGCGCTATTTAAACTGCCAAAGCATTTAAAGCGTCTTAAAGCGCTTTTAATCACAAACGTAACACACTCATTAAAGCGCTTAATTAGAAAACATAGCGCATTTAAGACGTTGAAACGCTCGGGAGCCATTATAGTACCTGAATGCTCGAAAGGGAAACTGTATTGAATCACCTTTAATTACCTGGCACCTGACTAAAGGGTGTTTCTATTCTGGCATGGCTGTCGTACACGTGGAGGGCCTCACGACGCCATGACCCCATCCGGGGATGCTTCTGCCCATTTGGGGACGTTTCTACGTGTGAGTCCTCCTGCTGAGAGTGCTACTGCGCTAGGGGTGACTTTTTGGGCGCCAACTCATGCCCCCAAGTATCTAGTCACTTACTTTGAGAGCGTATCTGCCTTCCTTTTGTACTCTGCACCCGGTTGCCCTGGGCGTGACTTTCCTCTTGAGTCGTATCTGCCCCACGGGCGTCTCTGGGGCGGCAGGAGCACTTCACGAGTCAGGCTGCCCTTCACTGGTACTATTACTATGGCCTTGAAGCCACCTTTTCCTTCTCTTTATCGCTGCCCCGTGCTATTGGGACCTGAGGCCTTCCCATGGCGTCGCTCCCTCCATGGTCTTTCCTACCCATGGGTATCGAGGAACCACACCGTGATTGCCTTACTTTAGCACTGTTTGATCTGGCGACGTCCTGGTTGGGCGACGCCTTCACCTAGGCGACGCCTTGCCTTGGCGACGCTTCCTCTCGGCGTCTCTCAACTCAGGCGACGCCTTGCGTTGACTTTGACTATCCAGCCGTTGACTTTGACCTTGACTTAGTCAACGCCCGGATACGGGAGTTAATTTCAAAGGATCTTGTGATAGGGCTACCAAGGCTCAAGTTTGAGAAGGATCATATATGTGAAGCTTGCCAAAAGGGGAAACAAGTGAAAAACTCTTTTAAAATAAAAAATGTTGTTTCTTCTTTAGCTACTTCACATGGATTTTTTAGACCTTCAAGAACCATGAGCCTTGATGGAAATTACTATGCTCTTGTTATTGTGGATGATTTTTCTAGGTTCACTTGGACTCTCTACTTGGAATAAAAAAGTGATGCCTTTTCTGCATTCAAGAAGCTTGCAAGAAGGTTGCAAAACACAAAGTTTTCGGTTGCAGCTGTTTTGTTCTCAACAATGGAAAGGAAAACCTAGGGAAGTTTGATGAAAAAGCTGATCTTGGCATCTTCATAGGCTATTCTCTCACAAGTCATGTTTACAAAATCTACAATAAGAGGCTAATGACTGTAGAATAATCTGTTCATGTTGTCTTTGATGAGGTAGATCGCAAAAGCATCCAAATCCCGAAGACCAGTGCTGAAGAGGATGAGCAGAACATCACTTTGGAGAAGTTGGACATCAGTGCAGAAAAACAACCGGTTGATTCGTAGAAACAACCGATTGAAATTCTACAACAGAGTGAGTTTCCCAAAGAATGGAGGATTCCTAGAGATCTGTCAGTGGAAAACATCATAGGGTAGATAAAGGAAGGTGTCTCTACACGTAGCTCCATCTCAAACTTCTGCAGGCACACAACTTTTGTCTCTCAAATTGAACCAAAGTCAATTGATGAAGCTCTCAAGGATGAAAAGTGGGTTGAAGCTATGCATGAAGAATTGAATCAGTTTGCAAGGAATGAGGTATGGTTTCTTGTCCCTAAAACAGCTAAGATGAACATCATAGGTTCGAAGTGGGTGTTCAGAAACAAGTTGGATGAAGATGGTGTGATCAAAGGAACAAAGCAAGGCTAGTTGGCAAAGGGTACAATTAAGAGGAGGGCATTGATTATGGTGAAACCTTTGCTCTTGTTGCAAGATTGGAGGTTGTGAGGCTGCTGCTGACTTTTGCTAGTATGAGTGGTTTTAAAATCTTCTAAATGGATGTTGTACCGCCCTGGTGGTCGGGAGTGATGACGTGGCACCCTGCTACAGTATAGGCGTGTTGGCAAGGCGCCAGGTTGGCAAGAGGAAAGGAAGTCGGGGGGCTCGTGTAGTCGCCAGTTGGTAAATTGGCGTGTTCCGATCTCCATCTTACCAGAATCGGCGATCACCAGGTTAAAGATGAAGTCGCCAGATGTAAACCCAGGCGACCAAGCAGTTGGAGATCGCCGGAGAAAGCACATCGCCGAAGATGAAAGAGAAGCAAATTATGAAGGCGGCCGGCGAGACCACAGGGAAGGTGTATGAGGACACCCTAACTCGCCAGTTCCAGTAGAGATCACACTCCCAAGTTAGCTATGCACTGGGCAGTACCATGCATAAGTAACTTAGCCAAAATGAGAGTAGAAGCAGCGCCAAGTCAAGGAGGCTCCAGATGATGGCACGTGTACGACTGGATGCGAGCCACGTGTCCAGGTCTGTAACTGCCAGGAGAGAGAAAACAGCCAGGTATATAAGAGTTCTCAACAAACTTTCTGAGGTACGCACGTCCAGTTCATACTCTTTACACTTGCGAGTTGTAGCTGACTGTGAGAGAGGATTTGCACGGTTCTTGTTCTCTTAGTATTTGGTGATACCGTCACTGACTTGAGCGTTGGAGTGCGATCGGCCGCAGCGGCGCCGCTCTGTTTCTGTGCAGGTTCTTGAGGTGGATCTCGAAGAGGAATGGAGGTGAGAAGCGGTGCGCACGTCGATCCTTTGACGAGGCAGTTTCCAGCGTTCTGGTCAACAGGAAGGATCATCAGGCGCCCACCGTGGGACCGTGTAAAAGTTGCTCCCATCCACAGCGTGAGTTCTTGGAAGTTTTCGAAGTTTTCTGCGTGGTTGTGTGCTGGTGCAACCATCGTTCGCTGTTTGCTTGAGTTTCGTTCGGTGAGTTCGCATTTTGTACCGTTCGTTTGGCTTTTCGATCGGTGGAGTGAGGTTTCCTGCTGTTTGCACGTAATCTGTTTGGTGGAAGTTCGAGTTCTTTCGCTTGTTTGGTTGTTCGTGGGGAAGCGGTGGTTTCTGGTGAAGTTGTGGTTTTCTTTGAAGGCTTACGCTGTTCTTGAGTTTTCTTGTGCAGTTTCGCACTGTTTTCTCCGATTGATCGCTGATTCGATCGTGGTTGAAGTGTTGTTCGCTGCATTCCTGTGATTCGCTGAAGTTCATGAGAAAAATGAGAAGCAATCGTTCAAGCCCCGTGGCGCCTGTCGCTGCTGAAGGCGACGCCGCCATGACCATGGCGCAGATGGCAGAGATGATGCGCTCGTTGCAGGCAACTGTGGAAGCCTCACGCGTAGAGCAGGCGAGAATACATGAGGACCTGGTCGCCTCTCGCGCCAGGAACGAGGAGCTTAGCAAGGTGACTGAGGAGCTGCGTCAAGCTCTTCGGGAGCAGCAAGGACGTTCTTCTGCTGAAGAGGTGGCGCCGTCGACGCCACCTCGTGTTTTCCCTATGCCTTTTGTTCAGGCGATTACCGACACGCCTATTCCCACGAGCGTGGTTCCAGTTAAGGCTGTCTTTACCGGCGCGGAGGATCCAGAGGCTCATCTGACCACGTTCCATACGCAGATGATGCTGTCGGGAGGGTCAGACGCCGTCTACTGCAAGATGTTCGTGAGTACGCTCCAAGGAACGGCGATGGAGTGGTTTGTGAGCCTGCCTAACGGCCACATAACCAATTTTCAACAGTTCTCGAAGATCTTTGTCGAGCAGTACATCGTGAATAAGGCACCGCCCAGGGTGTCTTATGATCTGTTTGATATAAGGCAGTACCATGGGGAGTCCCTCAGAGACTACCTGAATCGCTTTGGGGCGCAGATGGTCAGATCGCCGGCCAAGGATGAAGAAATGCTGGTCTATGCCTTCAACAAGGGCGTGCAGCCAGGACCATTCTGCGAGGCCTTGATCAGGGCTCACCCAGCGACGTTTGCTGAAGTCAGGCGACTTGCGGTGGCTCACATCGCCGACGAGAGCGAAGTCGCCGAGAAGAGAGGCAGCGTGGCTCCCGCCAGGCCACGCGCCCAGACCAGGATCCAGCCGCAGAGGGTGCTGGAAGCAGCGACGGCGGCCAGGAAGGACCAGAGGACTCGCCATCCTTACGACAGGAGGAACAAGGAAAGGAGCCAGGGGCGCCAGCAACCAGCACGCCGGGAATACAATCGCCCGCCTAAGCACAAGTTTGTCATGGGATTAGCGGATCTAATTGCCATTCCTAATATATCTGCTAGGTTGAAAGCGCCTGAGAAGGTTGGCGACAAGGTGCTGGGGTCAAAGCCGGATTCCTGGTGCGAGTTCCACCAATGTTTTGGCCACACTTTGGACTCGTGTTTGTCTTTAGGATACCAGCTCGACGATCTGGTTAAGAGCGGGTTCCTAAAGGACTATCTGCTGGACAGGAGGACGGGGGGAGCGTCGAGTTCCCAGCCAGCAGGTGGAGAAGCCCAGCAGCACGAGATGCCTATCCACGGGGAGATCCACACCATTGCAGGGGGCTTCTCGGGTGGTGGATGAACCGCATCGCAGAGGAAGAAGTACGCGCGATCGGTGATGACGGTGGATATGTTTGAAGATCACTCGCCGGAAGTGGACATTACGTTCACCAAACAGGATCTTCGGGACGTTGTGCCCCATGACAACGATCCCATAGTTATTTCGTTGGTTACAGCGGGAAGGAAGGTCCACAGAGTCCTGGTGGACCAAGGAAGCTCGGCAGACGTGATGTTCTGGCCGACTTTCACGCAGCTGGAGTTGCCCCTTGACCAGCTAAGGCCCTATGGAGGGTGCCTATATGGGTTCGGTGGTGACCAGGTGGAGGTCAGGGGGTACATTGAGCTGAGAACCACGTTTACAGATGAGGCTGGGTCGAGGACGGAGAAAATCAAGTACCTCATCGTAAACGCTCCTTCAGCGTATAACATCCTATTGGGAAGGCCCACGCTTAACAGGATAGGCGCCATTCCGTCGACTCGGCACATGAAGGTAAAGTTGCCGTCCATGGAAGGGGTGGTGATCACGATCAAGTCTGATCAGAAAGAGGCGAAAAGGTGCTATGAGAATAGCCTGAAAAACAAAAGATCAGTGAGTTATGTAACAACCACCCCACCTCCCGGTGTGAAGCCCAGATCGACGGTAACAGAGGAGGCCACTGGAAGAGACGTGGAGATGGTAGACGCTGAGCTAGGGGAGAGGAATGCTGGCCTGGAGGAGGAAGAGGCGCGGAATCGCCCTGAGGAAGCAAGGGAGCAGGGAATCGCCAGGGCGGTGATCGCCAGAGAGTCCAGGCCAAAACCTGTCGAGCAGTGGCTCGAAAAGGAGATCGGAGGAAAGATCTTCAAGCTGGGAAGATCTCTGGAGGTCGAGCTCCAGGACCAGATCGCCAAGGTGATTGAGCGGCATCTGGACGCGTTTGCATGGTCCGCTTCGGACATGTCCGGGATTGATCCCGACTTCTTGTGCCATCATCTTGCGATGGACAATTTGGTGAGACCGGTGCGACAAAGGAGAAAAAAGTTCAACGAGGAGAGGAGACAGGCGATCAGGGACGAAACACAGAAACTCCTCGCTGCAGGCCACATCAGGGAAGTCCAGTACCCTGAATGGTTGGCAAATGTCGTGCTGGTGAAGAAGAGTAACGGGAAATGGCGCATGTGCGTCGATTTCACCGACCTGAACAAAGCTTGCCCAAAGGATTCGTATCCTTTACCAAGCATTGATGCCCTGGTCGATAGTGCTGCAGGGTGCAAGTTGCTGAGTTTCCTGGATGCCTTCTCGGGATACAATCAGATCAAGATGCATCCCATGGATGAAGAGAAAACAGCCTTCATGACGGAGAGGTCGTGCTACTGCTATAAGGTGATGCCGTTTGGGCTGAAGAACGCGGGGGCCACGTACCAGAGGCTGATGGATCGAGTACTTGCACCAATGCTGGGAAGGAACGTGCAAGCTTACGTCGATGACATGGTCGTGACCTCGCAGGAAAAAAGCAAGCACGTTGCAGACTTGGAAGAATTGTTCACGACGATCGCCAAGTTCAAGTTAAAGCTCAATCCGGAGAAATGCATTTTCGGCGTGGAGGCTGGAAAGTTTTTAGGTTTCCTCTTGACTGAAAGAGGAATAGAAGCCAACCCAGACAAGTGTGCCGCCATCTTGGCGATGAGGAGCCCAGCTACGGTGAAAGAAGTCCAGCAGCTGACAGGTCGGATGGCAGCCCTATCTCGCTTCGTGTCAGCTAGCGGAGAAAAGGGGCATCCCTACTTTCAATGTCTGCGGCGCAATAATAAGTTTGTTTGGACGAAAGAGTGCGAGGAAGCTTTCGTCAAACTGAAGGAGTATCTGGCGAGCCCGCCGGTTTTGTGCAAACCGCTGGTGGGAATCCCTCTCAGGTTGTATTTTGCTGTAACTAAGAGGGCGGTGAGTGTGGTGCTCGCCCAGGATCAAGATCAGGCTCAGAAGCCTATCTATTTTGTGAGCAAGGTATTGCAGGGCCCCGAAACGAGATATCAGGCCCTGGAGAAGGCTGCGCTGGCTGTGGTGTTTTCGGCGAGGAGGTTGCGCCACTACTTCCATAGTTTCACAATACTGGTGATGACTGACCTGCCCATCCAGAAGGTCTTGAAGAAACCCGACGTTGCGGGAAGGATGGTGAAGTGGGCGGTAGAGTTGTCAGAGTTTGATATTAAATATGAGCCCCGAGGCCCGATCAAGGGGCAAATCTTTGCAGATTTCGTGGTTGAGCTCTCATCAGAGGCGACGCGGGTTGAAGGAGACGATTTCCGTTGGGTACTTTCGATGGATGGATCGTCGAACCAGCAGGGCAGCGGTGCTGGAGTCATATTGGAGGGACCTCCCAGCAATCGCGTTCAAGCTGACCCATAGGCGGTCTCCTGGGTGCTTGGCTTCGAAGAGGAATAAGAACACGTCCACCGACACGGGCAACCCCAGGTGGTTGCACATCACTTGAAAAGCTCGAACAAACGCCCAGCTGTTGGGGTGGAGCTGGGCGGCAGCAATGTTGAGCTCGGTAAGAAGTTCCCTCTCGAATCGGGTGAAAGGGAACCTGAGCTTGACCTTCTTGAATAAAGTCGTATAGACAAAGCAGAAGGGCCCGTCGACGCTTACTTTGTCATCAGCACAAACAGGCAGATCGGGGGGGCAAGGCAGCACCATCATCTTCTCGTCGTGCTCCTTGTGAAACGATTGATAGATCTCGTCCCCCTTTGTCAGCCGCAAAACTGCTCCCGCAGTGTTCACAGAGGATGTCTCCCTCAGAAGGGTCGAGTTGGCCCAGGGATACAAATTTTTGAAGTCTGGCAGGGGAACGGGGGCTCCTCCAGCGATAGGTGGAGTCGCCTGGGTCAGGACAGGACGGGAAGACGCAGGCCTCTCAGCCTGCGAAGATGAAGCGCCACGAACTTGTGGTGGGTCGTGTGCTTGTGAAGGGAGATTTCGTGATGAAGGAGGAGGATTCGGGGTAATCTTTGTGCGAGTCATGGTAGCAGCTGCAAAGGAAGAAGAAAGGAAAAATGATCAGGGGGTTACAGAGGCTGACTCGATCATAGAAGGAAGGTGAAAAACGAACGAATGTAGGTTCGTTGCGACGATTGACGAAGCCCTAAGTTACGCAGAAGGAGAAATGGAAAAACAACCCACAGTGTATGCACCAGGCAGTTACAGGATGATGCGAATCGGTTAAAATGCAAGGAAAACCAGCAGAAGAAGGAAAGTAGGTACCTTTTGATGATCAGGAAGACGATGAAGGTTGATGGTGATTCAGAATGCTGGAGAGCGCTGAGAGTTTTTCGTAGAAGGAAGTTAGAGCGTTCGTGAATGCGAGGGAAAGTGATGGAACAGTGTTGAGTGGAAATGGGTTTAAGGGTTTTTTCGAAATGGGTTTAGGAAGCGCAAACGGCAACTGAAGAGAGCCGTTGATGAAGCCACGCGTCAAGCGATGAGTGAGAGGTTTGGTGGAGCGTCAGAGCAGCAGAAGGTACAACCGCTTGGAATTCTGCGTCAGTGCCACGTAGACCGGTGTTGACGTGACTCTTTCAGTCTTTTCGCTAGACAAGTCTTCGCTTAAGACTGGGGGGCTTGTGTACCGCCCTGGTGGTCGGGAGTGATGACGTGGCACCCTGCTACAGTATAGGCGTGTTGGCAAGGCGCCAGGTTGGCAAGAGGAAAGGAAGTCGGGGGGCTCGTGTAGTCGCCAGTTGTTAAATTGGCGTGTTCCGATCTCCATCTTACCAGAATCGGCGATCACCAGGTTAAAGATGAAGTCGCCAGATGTAAACCCAGGCGACCAAGCAGTTGGAGATCGCCGGAGAAAGCACATCGCCGAAGATGAAAGAGAAGCAAATTATGAAGGCGGCCGGCGAGACCACAGGGAAGGTGTATGAGGACACCCTAACTCGCCAGTTCCAGTAGAGATCGCACTCCCAAGTTAGCTATGCACTGGGCAGTACCATGCATAAGTAACTTAGCCAAAATGAGAGTAGAAGCAGCGCCAAGTCAAGGAGGCTCCAGATGATGGCACGTGTACGACTGGATGCGAGCCACGTGTCCAGGTCTGTAACTGCCAGGAGAGAGAAAACAGCCAGGTATATAAGAGTTCTCAACAAACTTTCTGAGGTACGCACGTCCAGTTCATATTCTTTACGCTTGCGAGTTGTAGCTGACTGTGAGAGAGGATTTGCACGGTTCTTGTTCTCTTAGTATTTGGTGATACCGTCACTGACTTGAGCGTTGGAGTGCGATCGGCCGCAGCGGCGCCGCTCTGTTTCTGTGCAGGTTCTTGAGGTGGATCTCGAAGAGGAACGGAGGTGAGAAGCGGTGCGCACGTCGATCCTTTGACGAGGCAGTTTCCAGCGTTCCGGTCAACAGGCAGGATCAGATGTTAATAGTGCTTTCTTGAATGGCTACATCAATAAGGAAGTGTATATGGATCAACCACCGGGCTTTGAAGATCATCAACATCCCAGTCATATCTTCAAGTTGAAAAAGGCTTTGTATGGACTGAAGCAAGCTCCAAGGCAGTGTTATGAGAGGCTTAGCAACCTTCTGTTGTCTCATGGTTATTAAAGGGAAATGATAGACAAGACTCTCTTCATCAAAAAGTCAAATTCAGAAATTATTCTTGTGCAAATCTATGTTGATGACATCATCTTTGGTGTTACACAAGATAGTTTGTGTGAAGAATTTGTAGCTGCTATGAAAGGTGAGTTTGAAATGTCTATGATGGGAGAATTGTCTTTCTTTCTTGGATTGCAGGTTAAGCAAACAAAGGATGAGATCTTTCTATGCCAATCAAAGTATTGCAAGGAGATTCTCAAGAAATTTGAAATGGAGAGTTGAAAAGAAGCAAGCATTCCTATGCCATCAAGCTGCTACATGGATTCAGATGTTGCTGGAAAAGGAGTAGATCAAACCAAATACAAAGGATTGATTGGCTCTTTGCTGTATCTAACAGCAAGTAGGCCGAATATTATGTTTGCGGTGTGTGTTTGTGCAAGATATCAAGCAAATCCTGTAGAGTCACACTTCAAAGCTGCAAAAAGAATTCTGAAATATCTCAAAGGAACATCAATTGTTGGGTTATGGTGTCCTTCTCACTCTCCCATTCATTTAATTGGTTATTCAGATTCTGACTTTGCAGGATGCAAGCTAGATAGGAAGAGCACAAGTGGCACTTGCCACCTTCTTGGTTCAAGCCTTATCTCATAGCATAGCAAGAAGCAAGCATGTGTAGCTCTCTCTACTGCTGAGGCTAAGTACATAGCTGTTAGAAGCTGTTGTGCACAGATTCTGTGGCTCAAACAACAACTTGCAAACTTTGGATTGCAAATCAGCAAAGTCAATTTAATGTGTGACAACACAAGTGCCATCAATCTTACCAAAAATCAGATTCAGCACTCAAGGACCAAACATATTCAGATACGCCATCATTTCATTACGGATCATGTAAGCAATGGGGACTTTGAAGTGAAGTTTGTAGAGACAAAATTGCAGTTAGCTGATATCTTCACTAAACCACTACCAAAAGAGAGGTTCTTCTTTCGTTAGGTATCCTTGATCTCAATAATCTCTCATAAATCTGTTTTAATACATGTTAAAGTCTATTTGTGAAGACAAATAGGGGGAGAATTGATTGGTTCTTGTGTATCTTGATTGGTTTTAATACATGTATCTTTTTCAGCACCTTATGCTAGTTTTTGGTGAGTTCTTGTCTTAGAACAATGATCCAACTCTAAGAAAAGTGCCTCTATAATGTCCAACTCAAGGTGATTCCTAAGAAGGTCAAGAACCTTTCTCTATATGGCTAGTCTGAAAAACAAAGCTAAGAGAATTCAAAATTCCCTCCTAAAACTATTCAAAACCGGTGCCTATTCCATGCATGAGGAAGGTGTGACTCTTTCCTTCACTTTGGCACCTCCTATTCTACTCCTACACCTATCTACTAATACACCCCCCCTAAGACTCCTAACTAAAGACTAAAAGGTGCTTTAACAATAGAGGTTTCTAATGTTTCCCTCTAAGCACCTTTCTAAACAATATTTATTTAATACTTGGCCTTGCCCTTCATGGGATGGACTTGGGCTCTTTGGGCTTTGGCCTTCTTGGGCTTGGGCTTGGGCTTTGGGCTTGGGCCTCATCTTTATTTTATGTCTTCTTTTAATTTTGAGAAGACTAGAAGGAAGAACTTCAAATGTGAGGGTGGATGTCCTCTTCCTCCATTAATAAAAGCCTCCTTTATTTGATTCTCATCAGCTAGTCATTTAGACCTATTTGGAGGACATGGATCACACCTAGTCACACTTCCCATGTGAGCTCCAAAAAGGCGCCAAAATTCAAACCATTTGCATTTAAAATTCCCACCATTTTCCTTGTTCAAATCCGACCCTCTAATCCTATATAGGGAGGTGCTTAGTTCATGTATTTTCAAGATTAATGAATGAGTGAAATTGCTGCCAAAATATTGAGCCAACTTTCACTCTTGTCTTACCACTTTAGTCTTCAACTGTCCACCTAACTCAAGTGATTAGGCCTCACCTCTCACTCTCCATACTTAGCATGCACTTCGAAGGAAATCGCAAGCTCCATGTGAGCCTCCTTGCATGCCTCTTCCATTGAAGCTTCCACCAAACCTCTCCAAAATAAAATCAAAGAATTCGGTCATGAAGGCGCAATCCATCATTTGGTATCTAGAGTCATGGTTCTTCAAGAGCTAATTATGCCTTCTCTTGTTTTATTTTTTGTGTTGTTCTTAATTTCGTGTTGTTCATCTTAATTCTGAATTGTCTTTCTGTTTTAATTTGGTGTTGTTATTTGGAAATTCCAATTGGTGCATCTTGTTCAATTGTGCCTGAGCAATCCATGTGCAAATTTGTAGGATTTCATGGAGCTTTGTGTTTGTTGCTCTGTTTTTGCTTTAATGGAGTGTTTCTGTTTTAATCGGTGCAAATTAATTGTGTTTGACTCATTTTAATTTTTGAATCCAATTCAGTTTTGTCAAGTCATGTTTCTCCTAAAATGTCATCAATTCTATGTAGTACCTTTATTGATAATTTTGGTTGATTGATTTTAATTTGAGTTTAGTTTTATAATTATGTTTTTGAGATTTTGGTGCATTTTTATTTTTATCTTTGAGTTCATGCTTGTGTGTTAGATCCATATAAGTTCATATACATCAATTTCATTGTGTCTTTAAAGTTTTTCAATTCTGTTTTTAATTCCAGTGTAGGTTTCCTCTGTTTCACTGAATCTCTGCTTACTCAAAATGTTTGTGAAAATTAATTTCGTTGGAGAAAAATTATGAAACTCTGGATTTGAGTAGTTAGAAGTTCTATAAAAAAGTGAATCAAAATTCAAAATACAAAAAAAATGATAAATCAAATACATTCAGTGTGCAATTCTGGTGCGAAAAAAAAAACGGTGAAGTGACAGTAGATTTGAAAATTTTTTCACCATTAATTGCTGCATCATTTTGGTGTAATTCCAACGCCAAATTTGAGTTAAGATCTTGAAATTTCTATGGTTTAAATTTCAAATTCAAATTTGAATTATTCAGCTCAGCATAGTTTGTTTAAGTCACACATTTTTACACCTCTAATTTTCAGTAGTGCTGTTTTGGTTTTCTTTAAGCCAAATCTAGTACCATTCTTTAGGTTCAATTTGTATGCCACCTTTTATTGAGTGCCTTATTTTGTTTGCTTGTCATTTTCATTCAATACTCTTGCAAGTGTTTTCATATATCTACTCTCTTTGCTGTAGTCCAATTTTAAATTGAAACTTTTGTTGCTTTAAAATTTTGTTGACCTCTTTCTTGGTGAAGTATTTCAAAAGTGCCTTGTTGAGTTTGGAGGAAACAATTTTCGGTGAGAATCCTTATCACTCAAAGAGGTGCAAATTTTGTTAGAATGGATGGCTTTAAACTAGAGGGGGGGGGGGTGAATTGTTTAAAGAGGGTTTTCGAAAACTTTTAAAACAAGAATGAAATTATCTCAAGAAACAATTGATAAGAAATTCAGTTTTCCAAAACAGCAGTACCAGAAAAACAATCGGTTGTTTCACAGAAACAATCGGTTGTTTATACCAACAAACAACAAACAAAACTGAATTTAAAGAGTTAGGTGTTAGAATATATGGCCTTAAACGAGAGGGGGGTGAATTGTTTAAGAAAGATTTTAGTAAACTTTTAAGCTTAGAATGAAAATTCTTCAAAAGAACTTTGATTAAGAATTCAGTTTTTCAAATCAAAACAGCAAAAGCACAAAGCTGGAAAAACAATCGGTTGTTTTAGCGAAACAATCGGTTGTTTATACCAGTTTCAAAATATCAAAACTGAATTTAAAGAGTTAGAGATAGAGAGATTGTACACAATTGTTTATATTGGTTCACTCCAAACTAGAGCTACATCCAGTCTTCTCAGAAACCCTGAGGATATCCACTAAGCAATCACCACTTGATCACTTACACCACAACCAAGAGAATGACCTTGAAACACCTCAAGAAACACACTCTCCTTGGCCAACACTAAGATTTCTGATTTTGAACACCTCAAGAACACACAGCCAATCTCAGCAAACACAAAAACGAATTGTTCAACAGATTACAAAGATTACACTTGTTACAGATGAATATCTGAAATCAATACAAGTAGAATCCTATTCCAGTACCTTGATCAATCACAAAAACTCTTAAGCAATCTCAGCACTTTGAAAACACTCTTAGAAAAACTTTGTCAAAAGATTCTTAATTCTTAAAACTGTTTTTCTGAATATATTCAAAGATATAGTTTGTTATCAAATCTTAACAAACTCTTAAATTGCATTAAAAGATTGGTCAAAGCATTTAATGACTGGAGCGTATACAGTTAAAGCATTTAAAGCTCAGTCAAAGAAAACAGTTTTTCTGTTATGGTCCCAAAACAAACAATCGGTTGTTTCCTCGAATCAATCGGTTGTTTTGGTACTTAACAGTTTCAGGTATTTGAAAACAGTTTTCAATCTTTCTCAAAACACCTAAGTATAAACAATCGGTTGTTTCGACAAAACAATCGGTTGTTTCAACTTAGTTTGAAAAACATTTTACTTTTATAAAGATTGAGGTGTTAATTGCTTGAGATTTAATACAAGGGTGGATTACAACATATAAACTACCCCAGAACAAAGCTTAAACAAGCACAACAACATCAGGCAAAGCAGAGGCTTCAACATCCTTCAAAAGATTTGGATTCTTCAAAACATTGAACATCACAAGGTTCAACAATCTCCCCCTATTTGATGAAGACAAATCCCTGGTGCTTGTGTTGTACCTGATTAAATATGAAGCAGTTCCTGCAGAAAATAGTATTTATACTATCCAAAGTTTCTTACAGCAGCAAAGCAGTTTATTACACATTCAAGGTATAAAACATGATAAACAATCAGTTGTTCACACGAAACAATCGGTTGTTTCTATCAGCAGCAGCAGAAAACACTTTTTATATCAGAGATTTTAACATTTTATGCAATACCAGACAAAGATATACAAGAACCAATAATTCTCCCCCTATTTGTCTTCACAAATAGACTTTAACATGTATCAAAAACAGATTTAAGAGAGATTATTAAGATCAAGAATACCTAACTCATTTCTTAAGAAGAAAAACCTTTCTTTTGGTAATGGTTTTGTGAAGATGTCAGCTAGCTGTAGTTTGGTCTCCACAAACTTCACTTCACAGTTTCTATTTTGCACATGATCTCTGATGAAATGATGTCTTATTTCAATATCTTTGGTCCTTGAGTGCTGAATCTGATTTTTGGTAAGATTGATTGCACTTGTGTTATCACACATCAAGGGAACCTTGCTGATTTGTAAACCAAAATCTGCAAGTTGTTGCTTGAGCCATAGAATCTGTGCACAGCAACTACCAGCAGCTATATATTCAGCTTCAGCAGTAGAAAGAGCAACACATGCTTGCTTCTTGCTATGCCAAGAGATTAGGCTTGAGCCAAGAAGGTGACAAGTGCCACTTTGCTTTTTCTATCTAGCTTGCAACCTGCAAAGTCAGAATCTGAATACCCAATTAAATGTATTGGAGAGTGAGAAGGATACCATAGTCATACAGATGATGTTCCTTTGAGATATTTCAGAATTCTTTTTGCAGCTTTGAAGTGTGACTCTTTAGGATTTGCTTGATATCTTGCACATAAACACACCGCAAACATGATGTCCGGCCTACTAGCTGTTAGATAAAGCAAAGATCCAATCAAACCTCTGTATTTTGTTTGATCTATACTCTTTCCAGCAGCATCCGCATCCACGTAGCAGCTTGATGGCATTGGAGTGCTTGCTTCTTTGCAATTCTCCATTTCAAACTTCTTGAGAATCTCCTTGCAATACTTTGATTGACTTAAGAAAATTCCATCCTTTGTTTGTTTAACCTGCAATCCAAGAAAGAAAGATAGTTCTCCCATCATAGACATTTCAAACTCACCTTTCATTGCAGCCACAAATTCTTCACACAATCTATCTTGTGTAGCACCAAAGATGATGTCATCAACATAGATTTGCACAAGAATTATTTCTGCATTTGATTTCTTGATGAAGAGAGTTTTGTCTACCATTCCTCTTTCATAACCATGAGATAGCAGAAAGTTGCTAAGCCTCTCATACCACTGCCTTGGAGCTTGTTTTAGTCCATACAAAGCTTTCTTCAACTTGAAGACATGGTTAGGATACTTGTGATCTTCAAAACCCGGTGGTTGATCTACATAGACTTCCTCATTGATGTAGCCATTCAAGAATGCACTCTTTACATCCATTTGGAAGAGTTTAAAACCACTCATACAAGCAAAGGCCAGCAGCAGCCTCACAGCCTCCAATCTAGCCACAGGAGCAAAGGTTTCACCATAGTCTATGCCCTCTTCTTGATTGTAGCCTTTGGCAACTAGCCTTGCTTTGTTCCTTGTGATCACTCCATCCTCATCTAGCTTGTTCCTGAAAACCCATTTCGAACCAATAATATTCATTTCATTAGTTTTAGGGACAAGAAACCATACCTCATTCCTTTCAAACTGATTTAGCTCTTCATGCATAGCTTCTCCAAGCCATTCAAGCAAAGCAGAGGCTTCAACATCCTTCAAAGGATTTGGATTCTTCAAAACATTGAACATCACAAGGTTCAACATTAGGGATAGAGAGATTGCACACATATGTTTATACTGGTTCACTCTAAACCCAGAGCTACATCCAGTCTTCTCAGAAACCCACTAAGCAATCACACCTTGATCACTTACACCACAACCAAGAAAGTGACCTTGATCACCTCAAGACACACACTCTTCTTGGCCAACACACCAACACTAAGATTGTTGATCTTGATCCCCTCAAGAACACACAGCCAATCTCAGCAAACACAGAAACGAAACTTGTTTCACAGAGTACAAGGATTACACTTGTTACAGAAGATAATCTGAAATCAATACAAGCAGAATCCTATTCCACACACTTTGATCAATCACAAACTCTAAGCAATCTCAGCTCTTTGAAAAACTCAAAAACTCTTTTCAAAATCTTGTAAAAGATCGTTACTCAAATCTGTTTTTCTGAATTTATTTAAAGATGTTGTTTGTTATCAAATCTTAACAAACTCTTAAATTGCATTAAAAGATTGGTCAAAGCATTTAAAGATTGGAGCGTAAGCAGTTAAATCATTTAAAGCTCAGTCAAAGATAAAACAGCTTTTTTGTTATGGTCCCAAAACAAACAATCGGTTGTTTCCTCGAATCAATCGGTTGTTTTGGTTTTAATAGCTCAACCATTTGAAAAACAGGTTTCAATCTTTTCTCAAAACATCTAAGTATAAACAATCGGTTGTTTCGACAAAACAATCGGTTGTTTTAACTTAGTTTGAAAAACATTTTACTTTCACAAAGATTGAGAATGCCTATGCTTTAGATTCGATCAAGGGGTGGATTACAACATTCAAACTACCCCAAAACTAAACTAAACCAGCACAGCAACAACAAGCACAACCCAGGCTTCAACATCCTTCAAAGGGTTTGGATTCTTCAAAGCTTGAACACCACATGGTTCAACAAATTTGAATACTCAAATTTGAATATCCTTAAGAGGCTTAACAAGGGGACAACAATAGGTTTGTACCAAAATATACACAAAGAGGGAGTGCAAAAAGACGGAGTGCATAAACTAGGATTTAAAATTTTTGGGCTTCAAAAATTTGTTGTTTCAATTGTCATTGTATTTTCTTTGAGTTATATTTTGTTAAACCTTGAAAAATTAGTGGATTAATGGCGCAATTAGATTGTGAGTGTGTCATTGAGGTTCTAAGTTCCAAGAAGCCTCACCTTTAGGATTCGCCTAGTTTAAAGCTTTCTAGTTAGCAATTTTCAATTGTGTGTTTTATTGCTTTGCATTGTTTTCTTGCATAAAACTTGTGTTTTCATTCTTGATTGTGCTATAAATCAATTACTTAGAGAAAGGTTTCTGAAAGTCTTGGAGGATAGAATTTGGCTAGGAAAGACTTGGTACTTAAATGATCCAAGTGATCCACCTCGCTTTCCTGGGAATTTACCTACATTACTTAACCTATCTTTCTTGTGGTAACTTACTTTTAACACATAACTTTAAACATGTCTTCTTATTCTTCTAGTCCAAATGAAAGTGATTGAAAGTCTACAAAATCTCTTTTAAAAGAATTAGCCAGAGACTTTCAAGCACTATCATATAAACAATTGCAATATGAGGCCCAACTAAAAGAAAGGGATACTCATTTTGCTAAATTAGAAGAATAGTTGAAACTTGTTAAAGAAAAGGATGAATACACCAAAAAAATAAAAAAATCTTCATATGCATCTAGCTCTAGGTTGAGTGATTCATATGGTGAGGAAAGCCTTAAAATGAATGAATATTATCAACCTCAACCTAGGAGAGTTAGAAGGGAAAGAAAAGAAAGCCCAAAGGAGGTTAGGGTAGATTTATCTCATTTCTATGGAAAAGAAAATGTTGAAACATATTTAGATTGGGAAATGAAGGTAGAATAACTTTTTATCTGTCACCATGTGAGTGAGGAAAGAAAAGTACCGTTAACCACCCTAAGTTTTGAAGGTAATGTTATGTATTGGCGGACTACCCTTGAGAGAGAAAGGCGCCTTCATAAGGACCCTCCCATAGAGTATTGAAATGATCTTAGGGGAGCCTTAAGACGCCGCCATATTCCCTCTTAATAGAATAGGGAGTTAATGGACAAGCTCCAGATACTCCAATAAAAGAGCATGAGTGTAGAGCAATATAGGCATAAAATGGAGCTATACATGATGAGAGTCTCAATTAGGGAATCCGAAACCACCACCATAAAATGGAGCTATACATGATGAGAGTCTCAATTAACCTTGAGATTAGAGATAGAGTTGAACTCTTTCCCTATAGAGACATGGATGATTTGATCCAACTTTGTATCAAAGTTGAACAACAAAATTTGAGAAAAGGATCAAGTCGTAGGGAAAGCTCTTATTCTAACTCTTATCCCAAAAGGGAGTATAGAATGGAGGAAAACCTATCAAAGGAAAAACCAAAGGAAACTCCCAAAAGTATAGAAAAAGATGTGTTGACCCCACAAACCCGTAGTAGAGATGTCAAATGCTTTAAGTGTTATGGTAGAGGCCATGTACAAGCCCAATGCTCAAATAGGAGAACTATGATCCTAAGAGGAAGGAATGATTATAGCAGCCAAGAAGATGCCTAGCGGGGTAGACGAAAAAGAAAATAGTGAGGGAGCATATCCATGTGAGGGGGTGTTAATGATGATCCGGAGAACCCTCAACAACCAATCTAGTGTGAATCAAGAGACACAAAGAGAGAACATTTTCCACATAAGATGTAAAGTTTTAGAAAATGTTTGTGTTTCTCATTATGGATAGTGGTTCTTGCTGCAATTGTTGTAGCACTAGAATGGTTGAGAAGCTAAATCTACAATTAATAGCTCATCCTAAACCTTACAAACTTCAATGGATAAATGAAGATGAGGAATTAACTGTAGACAAGCAAGTGAAAGTTAAACTTTCTGTGGGAAACTATAAAGAAAAAGTTTTATGTGATGTAGTTCCTATGGAAGTTTGTCATATTTTGTTGGGTAGACCATGGAAATTTGATAAGAAAACTATGCACAATGGTCTTACCAATGAGATCACTTTCACTCATAGGGAAAAGAAGTTTGTACTATATCCCTTATCACCTTCAAAAGTGGTACAGGATCAAGTACAAATGAAAAAAAAAAGATGAAAAAAAAGAGTAGAAAACCAAGAAAAAGCCCTTAAGGAAAAAGAGCCGTGGGAAAAGAGTGTTCCTTCTCACAAGATCATTAAGAAAGAAGAAAAATTTGAAAATAAAATTGAAAAGATACTTCTTTCTGAACAACCTTCAGGCCTCCTCCTTTGTAAATGAACACATAGAAAACTTCTTAAAGAGTATCATGAAGGAGGACTCATGGGTCATTTTGGAGTTGATTCTAGAGCTTTTAAAAGGAAAATTCTTTTGGCCACACATGAGAAAAGATGTCCAAAGACATTGCCATAGATGCATTTCTTGTTTAAAATCTAAATCTAAGGCAATGCCTCATGGACTCTATAGTCCTTTACCTTTTGCAAATGCTCCATAGGAAGACATAAGCATGGATTTTATATTAGGACTTCTTAGGATAACAAGAGATTTTGATTCCATTTTTATTGTTGTGAATAGGTTTATCAAGATGGCACATTTTATTTCATGACATAAAGTGGATGATGCTAACAATATCTCTAGGCTCTTCTTTAGAGAAGTGGTAAGACTTCATGGTTTACTTAAAATCATAGTTTCAGATAGAGATCCAAAATTTGTAGGCCATTTTTGAAGGACTCTTCGGGAAAAGATTGGAACTAAGTTGAAATTTTCAACTTCTTGTCATCCTCAAACGAATGGTCTAAATGAAGTTGTAAATAGATCTCTTTCTACTATGCTTAGGGAAATCATGACAGGCAACCACAAATCTAGGGATGAGTACCTTCCGCATACTGAATTTTGATATTATACTTAAGTGTTTTGAGAAAGGTTGAAAACTGTTTTTGATGGATGACTTGCTGTCAAACCAAAACAACCGATTGATTCGAGATTCAACCGATTGTTTGTTTTGGGACCATAACAGAAAACTATTTTTTGCGTTGACTGAGCTTTAAATGATTTTATAACTGCATACGCTCCAGTTTTAAATGCTTTGACCAGTCTTTGAAAACAATAAATAGTTTGTTCAGATTATGTAACAAAAAAGAACTGAGTTTTAATCAAAGAAAAACAGATTTGGGTTTTTCACTGATTTTGCTTTTGAAGAGTTGAAGATTTCTTTGAGATTGCTTAGATTAGGAGAGTGTGATATAGGATTTTCATCTTGTATTGATTTCAGATCTTTCCTGTAACAAGTGTAATCCTTTTGTACTTTGAAGAAACTCTGTGTGTGAAGCTGAGAAGGGTTGTGTGTTCTTGAGGTTGTCAAGATCAGCATTCTTAGTGGTGTTTTTGCTAAGCCTAAGGAAGTGTTTGTCAAGAGGGGATCAAGGTCACTTCTTTGGTGGTGTTGTAAGTAATCTAGGGTTGATTGCTTAGTGGATTCTCCAGTGGTTTCTGGGAAGACTAGATGTAGCACTTGGTTTAAGAGTGAACCAGTATAAATCTGTGTGTGCATTTCTCTATCCCTTCAACTCTTTAATTTCAGCTTATATTTTTGAACTGGTATAAACAACCGATTGTTTCTGCGAAACAACCGATTGTTTTTCTGGTGTTATGCTAAATTGCTTTGTGTTTTTGGCAAACTGGATTCTTAATCAAGTTTTCTTGAAGTAATTTCATTCTAGACTTAAAAGTTTGCGAAAACCCTTTTAAACCATTCAACCCCCTTCCCCCCTCCCCTCTAGTTTAAAGCCATACATTCTAACTCAATGGTGTTTATATCTTGACTTGGCTTCCTATGTAGTGAACAAAACCAGACAACAATATTGTCTATAGGGGCAAATAAGCATTAATTGCCAGTGAGACCTAGTATAAAATAATTAATTAGTCATTTTTATAATTATGTAAATGGTAAATGTAACAAGTTTTACTTACCCTTTTATAAAAGGAGCCTTAATTGTATGGATTATACCTCAAGGAAACGATAAATATCAACATTGTCCATTTTGATAATTATCTGATTTATATAGCTACATTGTTAATATAAATATCAGTGATATCATTTATGAAACATCATTTGATTAAATAGCATTTAATTATTAAGGGTACTTGTAAGAATTAGAGCCTTAACGAGAGGGTGGGTGAATTGTTTAAGAGAAGTTTTTCACAAATACTGATTAAGAATGAAGATTGATATTGATTTACAAATCAAAGAATTAGATCAGCCAAGAAAACAGAACTGTTAAACCTGTTATCAGAAACACAAATGGTAAAAAATTCGTTTTAACCAATTGTTTATGGCAGCAGAGATAAAATCACAATTCAACATTTTAAATGAGTGAGAGAGAGAAAAGATCACACAAACAATTATACTGGTTCACTCCTTACCATAGCTATATCCAGTCCCTAGAAAACCACTAGGTATTCACTAGGTAATCAACAACAGATTACAACACACAACAACCTCAAAGAGGCGATCTTGACCACTCAAGAACACACACCCTATTTGACTTTACACACAAACAGTCAGAACAATCCTCTAACCTTACAGTTACACAATTTACAAGAATTCAAACTAAAGAACAATTACAAGAGAGTATGGAACAGATTACACTTGGTTAAAGGAAATCATAGTTGCTTCTAATCCACTCTATAACCAAAGCACAACTCAAGAAAATCTTGTTTTCTTGAATCCAAACTTTCACAAGAAAACTTTTTTAATCACTTGTTATGCGTATTTCAAAATAAGAAGGGCAATGAAGGTTTTATAGCTCATCAAACTAGTCGTTTTAATCAGTTAGATTTGAGCCAAAACAGTTTGTAAATAACTAAAAATAGATTTAATAATTTTATAGAAAGTTGTTAAGAAATTCAAAATCAACCGGTTGAAATGTCGATTTAACTAGTTGAATTGGTTTTGACAGTTAAGTCAACCAAACCTAAAACATTTCAAAGGACCCTTCACAGGCTGAGAAAAAAACAACCGATTAAAACGAGAAATCAAGAAGTCGTTTTTCACTTAGCTTTGAAAAACATTTCCCCTTTTTAAAACCAGATTGATTCAGTTGTGGATTGATTAGGAGTGGATCTAGCAAATTCTAAACCACCTAGAACTAAACCCTAAACACATCAACAAAGTCTTCAAGCTGTCTTCATGGATTTGGAGGCATCAAAGCTTCATTTTCAACATTCTCCCCCTATTTGATGAAGACAAATCCCTGGGTTGCTTTGGAAGTTCTGTTTAGAATTTGGCACAACCTGCAATCAAAAAATGATGTAGGTACAAGAGATAATCTATTCTAGATATATCATGCATCACAGAACCAGTTTCCACTAGGTGATTTCCAAATAGGAACATCAACCAAATCAATTTGAAAACCACATACACACTCAAACATGCAGCAGGAGAAAAATAACATGTTAAAAAATAGGATTAACCGGTTAAAATTATCAGAGTTCAGCAGTTTATCATCTACCTAAGTAGTTATGAAACAAAATAAGTGCATGAATTAGATGATTAGAATCCCAAAGCAAAGTAGTTTAACCAATTTTGCTACCAAGACACAAATACTAGGCCAAGCGACCAAACTTGGCTAAGCCAAAACCCAACCAAGATAATTCCTTTTGCAACCAAACTTTGCACACCTCATTTTGGATGCATTTGTGACAATTCCCCACCAAGATTGCTCAAAAACCATGACTTCACTTTTTCACCAATTTTGCTCCAAAGGCACAAAAAGCCAATCCACCGAACTTGGCTAAGCCAAAACCCAACCAAGATTAATTCCTTTTGCAACCAAACTTTTCACACCTCATTTTGCATGCATTTGTGACAATTCCCCACCAAGATTGCTCAAAAACCATGACTTCATTTTTTCACCAATTTTGCTACCAAGGCAAAAAAGCCAATCCACCCAACTTGGCTAAGCCAAAACTCAACCAAGATGAATACCTTTTGCAACCAAACTTTTCACATCTCATTTTGCATACATTTGTGACACTTTCCCACCAAGATTGCTCAAAAACATGACTTCACTTTTTCACCAATTTTGCTACCAAGGCACAAACACTAGGCCAAGCGACCAAACTTGGCTAAGCCAAAACCCAACCAAGATCAATTCCTTTTGCAACCAAACTTTTGACACCTCATTTTGGATGCATTTGTGACAATTCCCCACCAAGATTGCTCCAAAACCACGACTTCACTTTTTCACCAATTTTGCTACCAAGGCACAAAAACTAGGCCAATCCACCAAACTTGGCCAAGCCAAAACCCAACCAACATCAATTCCTTTTGCAACCAAATTTTTCACATCTCATTTTGCATACATTTCTGACACTTCCCCACCAAGATTGCTGAAAAACCATTACTTCACTTTTTCACCAATTTTGCCACCACGGCACAAAAACTAGGCCAAGCCACCAAACTTGGCTAAGCCAAAACCCAACCAAGATCAATTCCTTTTGCAACCAAACTTTTGACACCTCATTTTTGATGCATTTGTGACAATTCCCCGCAAGATTCCTCAAAAACAATGACTTCACTTTTTCACCAATTTTGCTACCAAGGCACAAAAAGCCAATCCACCCAACTTGGCTAAGCCAAAACCCAACCAAGATCAATACCTTTTGCAACCAAACTTTTGACACTTCATTTTGCATGCATTTGTCACAATTTCCCACCAAGATTACTCAAAAACCATGAGTTCACTTTTTCACCAATTTTGCTACCAATGCACAAAAGGCCAATCCACCCAACTTGGATAAGCCAAAACCCAACCAAGATCAATTCCTTTTGTAACCAAACTTTTCACACCTCATTTTGCATACATTTGTGATAATTCCCCACCAAGATTGCTCAAAAACCATGACTTCACTTTTTCACCAATTTTGCTACCAAGGCACAAAAAGCAAATCCACCCAAATTGCCTAAGCCAAAACCCAACCTAGATCAATTCCTTTTGCATCCAAACTTTTGACACCTCATTTATTACGCATTTGTGACAATTCCCCACCAAGATTGCTCAAAAAACATGACTTCACTTTTTCACCAATTTTGCTACCAAGTGATGAGAATCAAAAAGATGTTATCAATAGAAGAAATGGACAAGGGCCAAAGCATTTAAAGTTCTTCTTATTAGTCTTTGCAAAAGATGAGGCCCAAGCCCAAAGCCCAAGCCCAAGAAGGCCCAAGCCCAAGAAGCCCAAGTCCAAACCATGAGGGTCAAGGCCAAGCATTAAATAAAAGAGCATCATTTGAATGACTCTTGTAGGAGGTGTGGATATTAAATAAATAGGTGTGAATGTATTAAAGAGAGTCACTTTGTCCATGTGACTTAGTAGGGGGGTGTAGGTGTAGTTTTAGGAGGTGTCATAGTAGAAAAAGGTCACACCTCCCATGTGACTTGTTTTTGGTGGGAATTTCAAATGAGTTTTATTTGAAAATTCCCACCTATTTTTCAGCACCTCTAGGCTATAAATAAAGGTGCTTAGCTTGTACAATTCAGATTGGAATTTTATAGTAGAGAGACTATACTCAAATTTGAAGAGAAATTGTGAGTCTTGGGTCTTCTTCTTCCTTTGCCTTATCTTGTGAGCTATGGTGAGCTTCAAGTGGCGGCACTCCATCACTTATCTTGGATCAAGGAACCAAGTGGCGTGAAGTGTTCTTCCAATTCTCAAAATCCAGCAAACTCCTTCTATAAGTGTTCTTCCTTCATGTTCTTTCAATTCCATTCGGTAGATTAGCTTTGTTTGTTGTTTCTTTTCATTTCTACCGTTTAATTTTCTGTTTTCCAGCTTTGTTTCTAGTTTCTGTTCGGTGCAGTAGTTTATTATTTCAATTCTGTCCAGCTTGCAATTCTTGTTCTTTATTTCTTGTGTTTTGATTCCATTTGACAATATATGGACTTCCATATGAGTCTTGGTTGGTGCTAAGTCTTGGTGAGTTCTTGAATTAGAACATTGATCCAATTCTAAAGTAAGGTGCCATTTATGACCAGCTCAAGTTGCTCCTAAGAATGTCAAAGAATCATGTATTCTTGTAGTTACATTCACATCACCAAGGCACAAAAAGTCAATCCACCCAACTTGGCTAAGCCAAAACCCAACCAAGATCAATTCATTTTGCAACCAAACCTTTGACACCTCATTTTGGATGCATTTGTGACCATTCCCCACCAAGATTACTAAAAAACCATGACTTCACTTTTTCACCAATTTTGCAACCAAGGCACAAAAAGCCAATCCACCGAACTTGGCTAAGCCACAACCCAACCAAGATCAATTCCTTTTGCGACCAAACTTTTGACACTTCATTTTGCATGCATTTATGACAATTTCCCACCAAGATTGCTCAAAAACCATGACTTCACTTTTTCACCAATTTTGCTACCAATGCAAAAAAAGCCAATCCACCCAACTTGGCTAAGCCAAAACCCAACCAAGATCAATTCCTTTTGCAACCAAACTTTTCACACCTCATTTTGCATACATTTATGACAATTTCACACCAAAATTGCTCAAAAACCATGACTTCACTTTTTCACCAATTTTGCTACCAATGCACAACACCCAACTTGGCTAAGCCAAAACCTAACCAAGATCAATTACTTTTGCTACCAAAATTTTCACACCTCATTTTGCATACATTTGTGACAATTCCCCACCAAGGTTGCTAAAAAACGATGACTTCACTTTTTCACCAATTTTGCTACCAAGCCACAAAAAGCCAATCCATCCATCTTGGCTAAGCCAAAACCCAACCAATATCAATTCCTTTTGCAACCAAACTTTTGACACCTCATTTCGGATGCATTTGTGACAATTCCCCACCAAGATTGCTCAAAAACCATGACTTCACTTTTTCACCAATTTTGCTACCAAGGCACAAAAACTAGGCCAAATGAACAAACTTGGCTAAGCTAAAACCCAACCAAGATCAATTCCTTTTGCAGCCAAACTTTTCACACCTCATTTTGCATACATTTGTGACACTTCCTAATATGAAATTAACTGAATGTCCTTGGAAAGTTGTTTTAAAAGAGATTTTAAGGACTTCATATCACTTTCAATAGATTTAGAGGAGTGAGAAGACATGACTAAAACTTTGTGTTTAGAAGTTCTTTACTTCAAGAAAGAAAAGGAAAGTTAATGAAGGTAGCTTTCCAGGTAAGAGAGGTGAGTCACTAAGGACTACATAAGTACCAAATCTTGCCTTAGCCAAAAACTATCCCTCAAAATCTTCACACAATTATTTTTCTAAGTAAATTACTTAGAACACAATGCGGATGGGGAAATCAAATTTTATGCAAGAAAAACAATGAAAAGTTATTTCACAAATAAAGCAATTTATCAAAGTTTTAAACAAAGATAAGCATAAGCAAATTGAAGCAAGACTAAGCAAAGATTAACGTAGAGAAATTTAGCTAACACAATTAACAAAGGCTAATCTACAAAGCTGAAACTAGTCGTTTCCTAGGTGAGGCTTCTTAGACACTTTGAGACTTTGAAGACACAGTCCACGTCTAATCGTGATTATTCCACTAAATAACAAAAGTGAAATGTAATTACAACTCAAGAAATGCAAAGAAATTGAATTGCACAAATTTAATTTCAACTTTGCTAAGCTATGCACTCCTTTTGTTTGTTGTTGCTCTTCTTTGTTGTGTCCTTCAAAGTGTATGGTTTGTTTTTGGTATTTGTATTTGCTACTGCCCCTTGCCTTGAACCTCTTCTGATTTAAGCAATTAAATTCTCCAAAACAGTACCTACTAAGTAGAGCTAGACACTCCTCAAGTCAATTTCCACTTAACCAGCACCAATTGAAATTTGTCCACCAACAATATAGAGGTCAACAAAAGAAAGCAAGAAACAATTAAATTTTAAAAACAGCACCACAACAATTTGATTTAATGATATGACACAACTAGAAAGAGTTATGAATAAAATTGGACAAGAAAATAAAAATAGGCACTCTGTAAAGGATTGCACACAAAAGGAACCTAAAGAAAGGCACTAGAATTGATTTGAAAAACCAAAACACCAATACTAGAAAATTCAGGTTCAGAAAGCGTGACTTAAAATATTTATGCTGAGTTGGCTATTTTGAATTTGCTTATGAAAATTTAAACACAAACAATTCAGTTTCTTAGCAAACTTTTTGCGCTGGAATCACACCAAAAACATGCACCAATTAATTGTGATAAATTTTTCAAAATCATTGTCCAATTAACGCCAGTTTTTAGCACCAGAATGCACACTTTTTTTGTGTGATTTATCTTTTTTTTTCTATTTTGCCTTTTCAACTAATTCTTTTTTTCTTCTTTTTCTAACACGTCAAACCACTAAAATCCAGAATCTCAGAATTTTCTTTCAACGTATTTAATTTTCCTAACACAAAACAGCCAGAACAGAATTTGTAAAAACAGAGGAATCCTAATTCTAGAATTAAAAACAAAAAGAGAAACTTCAAAAACACAATGGAGTGAATGTTATGGGAATTTTTATGAATCTATCATACAAATATGAACTCAAACTTAAAGTAAAAATGAACCAAAGGAACAAAACAAGTCAGAATTCAATTTAAACAGTCAAATCAAAACAAGAAACAAATGAATCAAGAAAAGTACTACTAAGATTTGTTGACATTCTTGGAATTACATGACTAGACAAAACATATAGATTCAGAAAATAAAATGACTCAAGAACATCATATTGCACCGAACAAAAATTCAAACAAGACTCAAGTAACCTAAAATCAAAACAGCAACTCAATTCACCATAGATTCCTACACAAAAATTGAAAATAAGGTGCTCAAGAACAATTTGAACAATTTCTACCGATTGAAATGTTTAGAACAACATCTAAATCAAATTAAAAATGTAAAAACAACAAGACAACATGAACAAGAGATGAACAACATGAAAATAAGAAGAAATCAAACAAAAAAATGAATAGAGACAATTATCTCTTGAAGACCACAGCTCTAGATACCAAATGATGACTTTGAGCTCTTGATGTTGCGGTTTTTGTGGTGGTTTTGGCAGAAGCATTCACGGATTGAGGTGGTATAAGGCTCTCCTTGGAGTTGTGTAAGCCTTAGAGGTGCATGAAGAGTATGAAGATGAGAGAGGTTCGACCAACTCTCCTTGAGGTGAAAGATTGGAAGATTAACGACCTAAATCTAAAGAGATTTTAGGCAAGGGAGTATGAATGGCACAAATTTGGCAGCATTTCAATACTCAAAATAATCTTGAATTTACATGACCCAAGCTCCTCTATATATAGCAAGAATGGGCTGAATATGAAAAGAGAATTGGAGGGAATTTCAAATGAAAAGAACTTTGAAAGTGGCGCCCATTTTTAGACTTAGCACATGGAGCACATGTAGCATATTTAACATGTTATGGAAAACATTTAGCACATGTTAAATATGAAATATGTGGAAAATGTACCTTGGTTAAACATAACCGGCCTTGGTTAAAATTAGGTGTTTTAGAAATCCTAATTTAACCAAGGTTGGTTTTTAGGTGCCAAATTTCATCTAAGATAAAATTACAAATAAAATTCCTAATCTAATTTTGACAAGAAATTAAAATCTAATCTACACTAGAGTTTATGACATGTAGAATGCGTCCTCTTTACCCCACTTTGACCATAACTCTAGTGGTTGCCTCAATTTGACATTTTGGTGGCCTTTCAATGGGTTGGTGATAGGGCCTCTTCCATCATCCCCTCCCTCTTGAAAAGGATTTGTCCTCAAATCCATTGCTTCTTCTTCTTCATGGCTAGGGGGATGGATGTGGCTGGATGGTGTCCATCATCTCCTCCTTCTTGAGAAGATCTATCCTCAGATCTACAGATAGCAGCATCTTGCTTCTTCAACTATGCTTGTCCTCCCAGATCAAACGTCCATCTAGGGGAATTATCAAATAAAGCAACTGAGTTAGTTGAAGCAGTTATATAAAAATCAATTTTATGAAGTTGCCATTTTTGTTTTTCTTTTGTTTTTGGCAACTTTTTACAATATTTCTCTTTTGGTCGTTGTTTGTGTTCTCTAATCCTCTTATGCATTTTAAAATTTTCAATTTTGTTACTTTTTCCTTAGGCACAAATCCTTTAGGAAATGGTAACAACTCAAAAAGAGAAAAAGGATTAAGCCCACATACAACCTCAAATGTAGAAATATAAGTAGTTTTGTGAACTACTTTATTGTATGCATGCTCATCTCTAGAGTTGTGTTTGCCTTTTATGATTACTCTAGGCATAGTAGAAAGAGCTATGTTTTCAATTTCATTTTGACCATTCTTTTGAGGATGATAAGAATTTGAAGAGTACAACTTAGTTCCAAGTTTTTCTAAAAGCATCCTCAAAAAATGGTTTTCAAATTTTGGAGCTCTTTTCAATACTATGCTTGGAGATAAACTAGAAAGTCCTATTACTTCTCTAGAGAAGAGCTTATCCATAAAAATGGAATCAAAACCTTTTGTTGTCCAAGGAAGCTCTAATATAAAATTTAGGCTTATATCTTCCCATGGAAGATTTGCAAAATGTGAAGGAGTATAGAGTTCATGAGACATTTCCTTAGTTTTAGTTTTAAAACAAGAAATGCATATAGGGTAATGTCTTTGAACATCGTTTCTCATGGGTGACCAAAATAATTTTCCTTTTAAAAACTCTTGTGGAGATGTCTCTCTCTTCTTAGGGCATTCCACCAATACATAGCATCACCTTGAAAACTTAAGGTAGCTAAGGGTACTTTCTTTTCTTCACTCACATGGTTGCAAGCAAACAATTGATCTACCTTCATCTCCCAATATAGATATGTTTCTACATCTTCTTTTCCATAGAAATGAGGTAGCTCTACCTTAACCTCCTTTAGGTTTTCTTGTCTTCTTTTCTAGCTCTCCTAGGGAATGGTTGATGATATTCGTTTATCCTAAGACTTTCTTCCCCAAAAGAATCATGATCTTGAGAGCTAGATTCATGAGAATGTAATAATTGTCAAATACAAGTTTTGATACGGACACTATAGAGCTTAAAAGGAAAATTCTTAAAACTTGTATCACCCGGTTTGATACAAGTTTTGTCTTAGTCTTGTTTTTCCATAATTGTCATCACTTCTTGTAGTACCTTTATTGAATTTGTTGTTTCCTGCTTTGGTGTCATATAATTTTCTGAGTTTCATACTTGATCCTTTGTGCATTTTTGTTTTAGATTGAGTTCATGCTTGTATTCTAGACCTATACAAGTTCCTATACATCATTTTCCATTATGTCTTTGCTAGTTCATAATTCTGTTTTTCCATTCCTATTAGGATTCCTCTGTTTCTGAAAACGTGCTTACTGTTTTTCCTTATTGCAATTGATTTACTCACTGGAAAATTCTGAAATTCTGGATTTGTGTTATTCAAAGTGTTATAAAAGCATAGAAAAAAGAAGTACTCAAAAATTCAAAGTACACAAAAAATGATAAATAAAATAAAAAAAGTGTACAATTCTGTCGAAAAAAATACGGTAATCTGGCAGCGATTTTGAAAAATTTATCTCAATTAATTGGCTTACTATTTTTAAGTGATTCCAGTGCCATTATTGATTTAACATCTTGAAGTTTCTGTGGTTTAAATTTCATAATCCAGTTCGCTCTATATCATTCCAGTTAAATCAGTGAACATCAAGCACAGTTTGCATAAAAAAAAAAATTTCCAGTAGCTAAATTTTTGTTTTCTTCATCTACTCTAGTGTTTTTCCTTAAGTATTCTTTTGTGTGCCTACTTTCTCATTGAGTTCTTTAATTTTCTTGCTTGTCTTTTGTTCATTAATCTTTGAGTTTGTCAAACATCTAGTTTTCCTTTTGTTCCAGCCTTTCTTTGCTTATACTTTTTCTTGTTTGTTTTTATTGCTTCATTGGTTTTGTGGTGGTTGGCTTTGAGATTGGTGTGCTTGCTTTGACATATATCATTTGAGGTTTCCAAGACCTCAAGATCAGATTGGTGCAAGGACATTATTTCTTTGAGAGTGACCTATTTTCTGCCTCAATTCACTTCGGCATTTTTGCTTAAAACACTCACTGTTTTTGCTAATTTTGTTTCTTGACTTGTTTGCTGTTTTGTGTGTTTGCTGTTTTTAATTTCAAATGGCTGGATTTTCAAGTGATGCATCCTACAAGCAGAATTCTCCTTCCAAAGCTTCAATCCTTGGTGAATTACATGAAGCACAAAGAACTATTAGACGCTTGGAAGACAAAATGCAAAAGATGGAGGTCCAACAAGCTAGGCCATCTCCTTCTATCCATGATGGGCATCATTCTCATAGACCATCTTCAAGAGCCTCTTCAAATGATTTTGGTCGTGAAGAAGAGCATAGGAGAAGGAGGAATCCACCACAATTTCATGGACAAAAACCTCATCATCAAGGGGAAAGACATCACTACGGCAATGGCTTCTATCAAGATGCAAAGTCTAGGCTTCCTTCGGTCAAGCTTCCTTGTTTTAATGGCTCTAGTGATCCTAATGTATATTTAGATTGGGAGGCTAAGTGTGAACAAATTTTTGAGATCCATGAGATCCAAGATGAGCATAAGCTTAAGCTAGCCACCTTAGAGTTTAGTGATTATGCCATGAAATGGTGGCATGGTGTTGTAAAGGACATTATCTATCACAAGGGTCCTCCCGTGGACTCTTGGAACTCTTTAAAGGATCACATGCACGCTAGATTTGTACCCCCACATTTTAGGAAAGACCTCATGTTGAGACTCCAACGGTTTCAACAAGGCACGCTAAATGTGGATGAATACTATAAGGAGCTAGAGACGCTTGAGCTTAAAATTGAATTAGAAGAAAGTGAGGAAGCTATGATTGCTAGGTTTGTGAGTGGACTTAGGAAGGATATTCAAGACATTGTTGAGTTACAAGAGTATTCATCATTGGGTTCTTTAGTTCATCTTGCAATGAAGGTGGAAGCCCAACTTGCTAAGAAAAATTCTTTCAAAAATGCTCCCAATGATGGTTACTACAACAAGTCTTGGAGAAACAAAAAGTCTTTTTCTAAATTTCCTTCCAAAGAGTCTTCTTTCAAACCCAAGGAAACTAAGCCATCTACCTCTAGGCCTAAATCACCCACTAGAACGTCTAATACTAAATGTTTTAAATGCATGGGTTATGGTCATATAGCTGCTAATTGCCCTTCCAAACGAAGTATGTACATGCATGAAGGCATTGTAGTGAGTGAGCATGATTCGGATTCTCCTAAGCATTCATTGCATTCTAGTGCATCTTGTGAGGAAGAGAGTGAATGTCCACTTGAAGGGGATTTGTTAGTTGTGAGAAGACTTCTTGGACAAGTTTCACAACCTTTTGATGAAAGTCAAAGGGAAAATATTTTCCATACAAGATGTCTTATTCAAAACAACATTTGCTCTTTGATAGTAGGAGAAATAGTTGTCAATAAACAAGTCCTCATCCATTTCTCCATTGGAAAATACAAAGATGAGGTATTATGTGATGTTGTGCCCATGGAAGCCACTCATGTTCTTTTGGGAAGGCCTTGGCAATTTGATAGAAAAGTTTTTCATGATGGCTTTACCAACAAACTTTCTTTTAAAGTCCATGGTCACAAGGTTACTTTAAAATCTCTCTCTCCAAGAGAAGTCCATGAGGACCAAGTTATCATGAAGAAAAAGAGGGAGAGTGAAAAAGATAAAAAAGATAAGAGTTCTAAGCCTACACTCCTTGTGTCTAGGCGTGACATTGAAAGGGAAATAGTGGCTCATCATCCTCTTTTCTTAGCCATCCCTAGAACTCTTAGAGTAGAATCACTTGTTGATAGTCCTCATTGCTTGGAAAATTTGGTAGAAGAGTTTCAAGATGTGTTTCAAGATCCTCCAAATGGACTTCCACCTTTGAGAGGGATTGAGCACCAAATTGATTTGATACCGGGCTCTTCTTCACCAAACCGTCCAGCATATAGGACCAATCCAAGTGAAACCAAGGAAATTCGCCAACAAGTTGAGGCTTTGATTGAGAAAGGGTGGGTGCAAGATAGCATGAGTCCTTGTGCTATGCCTATCATCTTAGTGCCAAAAGAGGATGGCACATGGCGAATGTGTTCGGAATGTAGGGCCATCAATAACATAACAATTAAGTATAGGCATCTTGATGGAGATCAAGCTCAAGAGAACATGGAGGCCACTCATCAAGCTCAAGAAGAGGTGGAGGCACAAATGGAGGACGCCCATGGAGGTCAAAGTCCACCTCAAAGGATTACAAGAAGCATGTTCAAAGCTTTGGGAGCTAGAGGACATTTATTTTCTCTTTTTGTAGTTTCTTTAGTTGAAGGTGCTTAGAGGGAAACTTTAGAAACCTCTTTTGTTATAGCATCTTTTAGGCTTTAGTTAGGAGCTTTAGGGGGGTGTGTTAGTAGATAGGTGTAGAAGTAGAATAGGAGGTGCCAAAGTGAAGGAAGGAGTCACACCTTCCTCATGGCTTGAAATAGGCGCCGGTTTTAGCTAGCTTTGGGAGGGAAATTTGAATTGTTTTAGCTTGCTTTTTCAGCACCTTAGGCTATATATAGAGGTGCTCTCTTTGTAAAATTCAGATTGGAATTAATCTAAGAAAACTCTACTCAAATTTTGAGTGACCTTTGGAGAGCTTTTGGAGCCTTCTTCTCTAGTCTTATCTTGATGGATCATTGGAGTCCTCAAGTGGCGGCATCACTCTCATCTAGGAGCATTCCACACTTTTAGTGGCGAGATCATCCAACATTCTTCCATCTTCATGAGCACTCTCTTCTCCTTCCTTTCTTCTCTTTCAATTACTCTTGTTGTCTTGTGTTCTTGAGCATTTTTGGTTCGGCTGTTCTTAATTTTCCAGCACCTATGTTTTGTTCTTTGTCTTTTAATTTCATTTTGTTCGGTTGAAATGTGTTCTTATGCAATTCTGTTCGGTACTCCTTAATTCTTCCTCTTTGTTGATTCAATTTGACAATATTTGGTTCATCCAAATGAGTTTGGGATTTGGTACTAGTTATTGGTGAGTTCTTGTCTTAGAACCATGATCCAACTCTAAGAAAAGTGCCTCTATATTTTCCAGCTCAAGGTGATTCCTAAAAATGTCAAGAATCTTGTTCTATGTGGCTATTGGAATCACATCATGTGGTATCATGAGTCTTAGGTTCTTCTTGTTTAATTGTTGAGTTGTGTGCACTTTTATTTCAAGAGCTCTTTATTTTCTTGCAATTTAAGTTTCTGTTTTAGAATTTTAATTGAGTATTCTTGCTGTTTTTCTTTTGCTCCAAGTGTTTGTGGAAAGGTTTATGGCACTCATAATTCTTATGACTATGGTTGCTCTTTTGGAATGGTATTATCCTTCCTAGAGTTTACCTTAAGCTTCCTTTCACTTGTTACAATTTGTGTTGTGTCTTTTAATTTTTGAATCATGTCAAGTTTTGTCTTAGTCATGTTATTCCATATATGTCATTACTTCTAGTAGTACTTTTATTGTTTTGATTGTTTCTTGCTTTGGTGTCATATAATTTTCTGAATTGATGTTGATCCTTTGTGCATTTTCTTTTTAGAATTGAGTTCATACTTGTATTCTAGACCTATACAAGTTCCAATACATCATTTTCTATTATGTCTTTGCTAGTTCATCATTCTGTTTTTTTATTCCTATTAGGATTCCTCTGTTTCTGAAAAGAGTGCTTACTGTTTTTCCTTATTGCAATTGATTTACGTACTGTAAAATTCTGAAATTCTGGATTTGAGATATTCAAAGTGTTAGAAAAGAATAGAAAAAAGAATCATTCAAAAATATGAAGTACACAAAAAATGATAAATAAAATAAAAAAAGTGTACATTCCTGCCGAAAAAAAATACGGTAATCTGGCAGCGATTTTAAAAAATTTATTTCTCTCAATTGGCTTACTGTTTTTAATTGATTCCAGTGCCATTATTGAGTTAACATCTTGAAGTTTCTGTGGTATAAATTTCATAATCCAGTTCGCTCTACAACGTTCCAGTTAAATCAGTGAATATCAAGCACAGTTTGCATAAAAAAAAAAAAATTCCAGTAGCTAAATTTTTTGTTTTCTTCATCTACTCTAGTGCTTTTCCTTAGGTATTCTTTTGTGTGCCTACTTTTCTCATTGAGTTCTTTATTTTCTTGATTGTCTTTCATTCTTACTCTTTGAGTTTGTCTTACATATAGTATTCCTTTTGCAATTACCTTTCCTTGCTTATACCTTTTCTTGTTTGTCTTTATTGTTTCTTTGGTTTTGTGGTGGTTTGCTCTTAAGATTGGTGTGCTGGCTTTGACATATTTCATTTGAGGATTCCAAGGCCTCAAGATCAGATTGGTGCAAGAACATTATTTCTTTGAGAGTGATATCTTTTCAGCCTTAGTTCACTTCGGCAGTTTCATTGCCATAAGCTCACTGTTTTTGCTAATTTTTAACTTGTTTGCTGTTTTTGTGTGTTTGCTGTTTTTAATTACCAATGGCTGGATTTTCAAGTGATGCATCCTACAAGCAGAATTCTCCTTCCAAAGCTTCAATTCTTGGTGAATTACATGAAGCTCAAAGAACAATTAGACGGTTGGAGGAGAAAATGCTAAAGATGGAGGTACAACAAGCTAGACCATCTCCTTCTATCCATGATGGACATCATTCTCATAGACCATCTTCTAGAGCTTCTTCAAATGATGTTTGCCGTGAAGATGAGCATAGGAGAAGGAGACCTCCACCCCAAGTCCATGGACAAAGACATCATTACCAAGGGGAAAGAATTCACTACGGCAATGGCTTCTACCATGATGCAAAGTCCAAGCTTCCTTCGGTCAAACTACCTTGTTTTAATGGTTCTAGTGATCCAAATGTGTATCTAGATTGGGAGGCTAAGTGTGAACAAATTTTTGAGATCCATGAGATCCAAGATGAGCATAAGCTCAAGCTAGCCACCCTAGAGTTTAGTGATTATGCCATGAAATGGTGGCATGGAATTGTAAAGGACATTATCTATCACAAGGGTCCTCCCGTGGACTCTTGGAACTCTTTAAAGGATCATATGCGCGCTAGGTTTGTGCCCCCACATTTTAGGAAAGACCTCATGTTGACACTCCAACGGTTTCAACAAGGCACGCTAAATGTGGATGAATATTATAAGGAGCTTGAGACGCTTGTGCTTAAAATTGAATTAGAAGAAAGTGAAGAAGCCATGGTTGCTAGGTTTGTGAGTGGTCTTAGGAAGGATATTCAAGACATTGTTGAGTTACAAGAGTATTCATCATTGGGCTCTTTAGTTCATCTTGCAATGAAGGTGGAAGCCCAACTTGCTAAGAAAAACTCTTTTAAAAATGCTTCCAATGATGGATACTACTCCAAGTCTTGGAGAAACAAAACTTCTTTTTCTAAACATCCTTCCAAAGATTCTTCTTTCAAACCCAAGGAATCTAAGCCATCAACTTCTAGACCTAAGTCTCCCACTAGAACATCTAACACTAAATGCTTTAAATGTATGGGTTATGGTCATATTGCTGCAAATTGTCCTTCCAAACGAAGTATGTACATGCATGAGGGCATTGTAGTTAGTGAGCATGATTCGATTCTCCAAAGCATTCATTGCATTCTCATGCATCTAGTGAGGAAGAGAGCGAATGTCCACTTGAAGGGGACTTGTTAGTTGTGAGAAGACTTCTTGGACAAGTTTCACAACCTTTTGATGAAAGTCAAAGGGAAAATATTTTCCATACAAGATGTCTTATTCAAAACAACATTTGTTCCTTGATAGTGGATGGGGGTAGTTGTGCAAATGTGGCTAGTACAAGAGTAGTAGATAAGCTTGGATTGCCTACTATCTCTCATACAAAGCCCTACAAGTTACAATGGCTTAGTGAAGTAGGAGAAATAATTGTTAATAAACAAGTCCTCATCCATTTCTCCATTGGAAAATACAAAGATGAGGTATTATGTGATGTTGTGCCCATGGAAGCCACTCATGTTCTTTTGGGAAGGCCTTGGCAATTTGATAGAAAAGTTTTACATGATGGCTTTACCAACAAATTATCTTTTGAATTCCATGGTCACAAGGTTACTTTAAAATCTCTCTCTCCAAGAGAAGTCCATGAAGACCAAGTTATCATGAAGAAAAAGAGGGAGAGTGAAAAAGATAAAAAAGATAAGAGTTCTAAGCCTACACTCCTTGTGTCTAGGCGTGACATTGAAAGGGAAATAGTGGCTCATCATCCTCTTTTTTTAGCCATCCCTAGAACTCTTAGAATAGAATCACTTGTTGATAGTCCTCATTGCTTGGAAAATTTGGTAGAAGAGTTCAAAGATGTGTTTCAAGATCCTCCAAATGGACTTCCACCTTTGAGAGGGATTGAGCACCAAATTGATTTGATACCGGGCTCTTCTTTACCAAATCGTCCAGCATATAGGACCAATCCAAGTGAAACCAAGGAAATTCGCCAACAAGTTGAGGCTTTGATTGAGAAAGGGTGGGTGCAAGATAGCATGAGTCCTTGTGCTATGCCTATCATCTTAGTGCCAAAAAAGGATGGCACATGGCGAATGTGTTCGAATTGTAGGGCCATCAATAACATAACCATTAAGTATAGGCATCCCATACCTAGACTAGATGATTTGTTGGATGAATTACATGGTTCAAAAATCTTTTCAAAGATTGATCTTAAAAGCGGCTACAATCAAATCCGTATCAAACCGGGTGATGAATGGAAGACAGCTTTTAAGACCAACTTTGGTTTATATGAGTGGTTAGTTATGCCTTTTGGTTTAACAATTAAGTATAGGCATCTTGATGGAGATCAAGCTCAAGAGAACATGGAGGCCACTCATCAGCTCAAGAAGAGGTGGAGGCACATATGGAGGACGCCCATGGAGGTCAAAGTCCACCTCAAAGGATTACAAGAAGCATGTTCAAAGCTTTGGGAGCTAGAGGACATTTATTTTCTCTTTTTGTAGTTTCTTTAGTTGAAGGTGCTTAGAGGGAAACTTTAGAAACCTCTTTTGTTATAGCATCTTTTAGGCTTTAGTTAGGAGCTTTAGGGGGGTGTGTTAGTAGATAGGTGTAGAAGTAGAATAGGAGGTGCCAAAGTGAAGGAAGGAGTCACACCTTCCTCATGGCTTGAAATAGGCGCCGGTTTTAGCTAGCTTTGGGAGGGAAATTTGAATTGTTTTAGCTTGATTTTTCAGCACCTTAGGCTATATATAGAGGTGCTCTCTTTGTAAAATTCAGATTGGAATTAATCTAAGAAAACTCTACTCAAATTTTGAGTGACCTTTGGAGAGCTTTTGGAGCCTTCTTCTCCAGTCTTATCTTGATGGATCATTGGAGTCCTCAAGTGGCGGCATCACTCTCATCTAGGAGCATTCCACACTTCTAGTGGCGAGATCATCCAACATTCTTCCATCTTCATGAGCACTCTCTTCTCCTTCCTTTCTTCTCTTTCAATTACTCTTGTTGTCTTGTGTTCTTGAGCATTTTTGGTTCGGCTGTTCTTAATTTTCCAGCACCTATGTTTTGTTCTTTGTCTTTTAATTTCATTTTGTTCGGTTGAAATGTGTTCATATGCAATTCTGTTCGGTACTCCTTAATTCTTCCTCTTTGTTGATTCAATTTGACAATATTTGGTTCATCCAAATGAGTTTGGGATTTGGTACTAGTTATTGGTGAGTTCTTGTCTTAGAACCATGATCCAACTCTAAGAAAAGTGCCTCTATATTTTCCAGCTCAAGGTGATTCCTAAAAATGTCAAGAATCTTGTTCTATGTGGCTATTGGAATCACATCACATCTCATACCTAGACTAGATGATTTGTTGGATGAATTACATGGTTCAAAAATCTTTTCAAAGATTGATCTTAAAAGCGGCTACAATCAAATCCGTATCAAACCGGGTGATGAATGGAAGACGGCTTTTAAGACCAACTTTGGTTTATATGAGTTGTTAGTTATGCCTTTTGGTCTAACTAATGCACCAAGTACCCTCATGCGCCTCATGCATCATGTTCTTAGACCATTCATTGGTAAGTTTGTTGTTGTTTACTTTGATGACATTCTCATTTATAGCTTATCTTTGGATGACCATAGGTTGCATGTTAGGCAAGTTTTAGAAACCCTTAGGAAGGAACATTTGTATGCTAATCTTGCTAAATGTATGTTTGCTCTTGATCATATAGAATTCCTAGGGTTTGTTATGAGTTGCAAAGGGGTCCATGTGGACAAAACTAAGGTGATGGCCATTCAAAATTGGCCTACACCGAAATCTTTGAATGAGGTCCGAAGTTTTCATGGTCTTGCTTCTTTCTATAGAAGATTTGTCCCAAACTTTGGTATCATTGCCGCACCACTCAATGACATAGTGAAAAAGGATGTGGTCTTTCAATGGGGAGAAACACAACAAAAAGCTTTTGAAACTTTGAAAGAAAAATTGACTAATGCTCCCATCTTGGCCCCTCCTAATTCCACTAAGACATTTGAGATTGAGTGTGATGCTTCAAGCATAGGTATTGGGGTTGTTCTCCTTCAAGAGGGCCACCCCGTAGCCTATTTTAGTGAGAAATTGAAGGGAAGTCATCTCAATTATTCCACCTATGATAAAGAATTATATGCACTTGTTAGGGCTTTGTTTACTTGGCAACACTATCTTTTTCCCAAAGAGTTTGTGATACATAGTGATCATGAATCTCTTAAATATTTTAAAAGCCAAAACAAGCTTAACAAGAGGCATGCTAAGTGGGTGGAATTCATTGAGCAATTTCCTTATGTGATCAAACACAAGCAAGGCAAAGTAAACATTGTGGCGGATGCTCTTTCTAGAAGATACACTTTGCTAAATCTTTTAAGCTCTCAATATCTTGGTTTTGATCACATTAAGGAACTTTATCATGATGACCTTGATTTTTCTCTCATCTATCAAGAGTGTCTTAAGGGAGGAAACAAAGATTTTTTTATACAAGATGGCTTTCTTTTTAAAGGAAAACGTCTTTGTGTTCCTCAATGCTCTATTAGATTATCTCTTGTTAGAGAAGCTCATGAGGGGGGTTTAATGGGACATTTTGGGGTTGCTAAAACTTTGGATGTGTTGCATGAACATTTCTTTTGGCCTCATATGCATAAACATGTTCATAGTTTGTGTGATAAATGCATAGCTTGCCGCAAAGCTAAGTCTAATATGCTTCCCCATGGTCTATATACTCCTCTTCCTATCCCTTCAATGCCTTGGGTAGATATATCTATGGATTTCATCTTAGGCTTACCCAAGACATCAAAGGGAAAGGACTCCATTTTTGTGGTAGTGGATCGTTTTTCAAAGATGGCTCACTTTATTCCTTGCCACAAAGTGGATGATGCATGCTACATTGCAAACCTATTCTTCCAAGAAGTGGTTCGCTTGCATGGGATTCCTAGATCTATAGTGTCCGATAGAGATCCCAAGTTCTTGAGTCACTTTTGGAAGACCTTGTGGGGCAAGCTTGGAACTAAGCTTTTATTTTCTACCACTTGCCACCCACAAACTGATGGTCAAACCGAGGTGGTGAATCGAACTTTGGGACAACTATTGAGATGTTTTATTTCGGGGAATCCTAGAGTGTGGGAGAATTTACTACCCCATGTTGAATTTGCATATAATCGTGTAGTAAATTCTACCACCTCACATTCTCCTTTTGAGGTTGTCTATGGGTTTAACCCCCTAACACCTCTTGATCTTCTTCCTATTCCCCTTCTTGGAGATGTCTTGTGCAAAGATGGGGATGAAAAGGCTTCTTTTGTGAAAACTTTGCATAAAGACATCAAGAAGAGAATTGAGAAGAAGGTTGGCAAGTATGCTGAACTTGCCAATAAAAGGAGAAAAGCATTGTTGTTTGATGAGGGCGATTGGGTTTGGCTTCACTTGAGGAAGGATCGTTTTCCTACTCAAAGGAAGTCCAAACTAATGCCTCGAGGGGATGGACCTTTCCAAATCCTCAAGAGGATTAATGACAATGCTTATGAGTTAGATATGCCTGATACATTCTTAGGTAGTCATACTTTTAATGTCAGCGATCTAACTCCTTTTTCTGTAGGTCTCCAGAATTCGTGGTCGAATTCTCTCCAACTCGGGGAGTATGATGGAGATCAAGCTCAAGTGGACATGGAGGCCAATCAACAAGATCAAGAAGAGGTAGAGGCGCAAATGGAGGACGCCCATGGAGGTCAAAGCCCACATCAAAGGCTTACAAGAAGCATGTTCAAAGCTTTAGGAGCTAGGGGACAATTATTTTCTCTTTTTGTAATTTCTTTGGTTGAAGGTGCTTAGAAGGAAACATTAGAAACCTCTATTGTTATAGCATCTTTTAGTCTTTAGTTAGGAGCTTTAGGAGGGGGTGTGTGTTAGTAGATAGGTGTAGGAGTAAATAAGGAGGTGCCAAAGTGAGAGAAGGGATCACACCTTCCTCATGTCTTGTTTTAGGCGCCGATTGTAGCTTCTTTTAGGAGGGAATTTTGAATTCTCTTAGTTTGATTTTCAGCACCTTTAGGCTATAAATATAGGTGCTGCCCTTGTACATTTCAGATTTGAATTTTAATTAGAGAAACTATACTCAAATTTTGAGAGAGCATTGGAGAGCTTTGAGCCTTCTTCTCTAGTCTTATCTTGATGGTTCCATGGTTACCTCAAGTGGCGGCTTGCACACTCATCTAGGAGCATCCATCCTTCTAGTGGCGTGATCATCCAACCATACATCCATCTTCATGAGCTTTCTCCTCTCCTTCCTTCCTTCTCTTTTGTTATTCATGTTTTAAGCTTGTGTTCTTGAGTTTTGGTTCGGTTATTTGCTTTTTCCAGCAGCTGTTCTTATTCTTCTTTGTTTTGGTTCGGTGCCTTTTAATTTCCAGCACTCCTATTCAGTTTCCTTGCCTTTTAATTCAATTTGTTCGGTTCATAGTTGTTCTTATTCAATTCTATTCGGTGCTTTTGCTTTTTATCTCTTTTTGGTGGTTCAATTTGACAATATGTGGAACTTCCATATGTGTTTGGATTTGGTGCTAGTTTTGGTGAGTTCTTGACTTAGAACATTGATCCAATTCTAAGAAAAAGTGCCTAACTATTGTCCAACTCAAGTTGATTCCTAAGAATGTCAAGAATCATTCTCTTCTTTGCTATTGGAATCACATCAATTCTCATCCTTTGCTTTAGTCAATTCATTAATTTTCGCGTCATTCTCCAATTGTCTATATGAAATTAATTGAACGTCCTTGGAAAATTGTTTTAAAAGCGATTTTAGGGACTTCATATCACTTTCAATAGATTTAGAGGAGTGAGAAGACATGACTAAAACTTTGTGTTTAGAAGTGCTTTACCTCAAGAAAGATGAGGAAAGTTAATGAAGGTAGCTTTCCAGGTAAGAGAGGTGAGTCACTAAGGACTACTTAAGTACCAAGTCTTGCCTTAGCCAAAAACTATCCCTCAAAAACTTCACACAATTCTTTTTCTAGGTAAATTACTTAGAACACAATGAGAATGGAGAAATCAAATTTTATGCAAGAAAAATGATGCAAAGCTATTTAACAAATAAAGCAATTTATCAAAGCTTTAAACAAAGATTACATAAGCAATTTAAGCAAAACTAAGCAAGGATTACCGTAAATCAAACTAGCTAGCGCAATTAAAATTGTTATTCTACAAATCTTTAAACTAGGCGTCTCCTAGGTGAGGCTTCTTAGACACTTTGAGCCTTTGAAGATACACTCACCGTCTAATCGTGATTAATCTATTAATTAACAAAAGTTAAATTTAATTACAACTCAAGAAATGTAAAGAAATTGAATTGCACAAATTTAATTTCAGCTTTGCTAAGCTATGCACTCCTTTGGTTTGTTTTTGCTCTTCTTTGTTGTGCCCTTCAAAGTGTATGGTTTGTTTTTGGTATTTGTATTTGTTGCTGCCCCTTGCCTTGAACCTCTTATGGTTTAAGCAATTAAATTCTCCAAAACAGTACCTACTAAGTAGAGCTAGACTCTCCTCAAGTCAATTTCCACTCAACAAGCACCAATTGAAATTTATCCACCAACAATATAGAGGTCAAGAAAAGAAAGCAAGAAACAATTAAATTTTAAAAACAGCACCACTGCAATTGGATTTAATGATATGGCACAACTAGAAAGAGTTCAGAATGATATTGGACAAGAAAATAAAAAAATAAGCACTCAATAAAAGATGGCACACAAAAGGAACCTAAAGAATGGCACTAGAATTGATTTGAAAAACCAAAACAGCACTACTGGAAAATTAAGGTTCAGAAAGCGTGACTTAAAATATTTATGCTGAGCTGGCTATTTTGAATTTTCTTCTGAAAATTTAAACACAAACAATTCAGTCTCTTAACAAACATTTGACGCTGGAATCACACCAAAAACATGTACCAATTAATTGTGATAAATTTTTCAAAATGAATGTCCAATTACCGCCAGGTTTTAGCGCCAGAATGCACACTTTTTTGTGTGACTTATCTTTTTTTTTCTATTTTGCCTTTTCAAATAATTCTTTTTTTCTTCTTTTTCTAACACTTCAAACCACTGAAATCCAGAATCTCATAATTTTCTTTCAACGTATTTAATTTTCATAAAACAAGACAGCCAGAACAGAATTTGTTAAAACAGAGGATTCCTAAATCTGGAATTAAAAACAGAATGAGAAACTACAAAAACACAATGGAATGAATGTGATAGAATTTGTATGGATCTAGCATACAAATATGAACTCAAACTAAAAAGAAAAAATGCACCAAAGGAACAAATCAATTCAGAATTCAAATTAAACACTCAAATAAAAACAAGAAACAAATGAATCAAGAAAAGTACTACTAAGATTTGTTGACAATTTTGGAATTACATGACTAGACAAAACTTATAGATCCAGAAAATAAAATGACTCAAACACATCATATGAACCGAACAGAAATTCAAGCAAGACTCAAATATCCTAAAATCAAAACAGCAACACAATTCACCATAGAATCCTACACAAAATTGAAAATAAGGTGCTCAAGAACAAATTGAACAATTTCTACTGATTGAAATGCTTAGAATAGCATCTAAATCAAATTAAAAACATAAAAACAGCAAGACAACATGAACAAAATATGAACAACATGAAGATAAGAAGAACTCAAGCAGAAAAATACAAAGAGACACTTATCTCTTGAAGACCATAGCTCTAGATACCAAATGATGGCATTGAGCTCCTCTCTTTTACGGTTTTTGTGGTGATTTGCGGAAGCTTCAATGGGTTGTAGGTGGATCAAGGCTCTCCTAAGAGTTGTGGTAGCATTGGAGGTGCATGAAGAGTAGGAGAGTGAGAGAGGTTCGGCCAACTCTCTTTGGTAGGTGAAAGGGTTGAAGATTAAAGACCTAAATCTAGAGAGATTTTAGGCAAGGGAGTAAGAAAGGCACATTTTGGCAGCATTTCATTACTCAAATTAATCTTACAAAATGAGAGTCAAGCTCCTCAATTTATAGTGTTTAGAGGGCTGGAAATTCAAAAGAAAGTGGAGGGAAATTCAAATGAATTCCCTCCCAAAAGTGGAGCCTAAATGAGCACATGGGGAGGGGTGTGTCTAGTTTGTATGCTCACCCCCTCCATGGGCTTTCTAGACCGGCCTTGGTAAATTTAGAGGTTTTTTTAGAAACTCTAAGTTTACCTAGGTTGGTGTTTAAGGTGCCAAAATTAATTCTAAGAAAAATTACAAATAAAGTTCCTATGCTAAATGTGACAATAAATTAAAGTCTACTCTACACTAGAGTTTATGAAATTTGAACATGTAAAAGAACGTCTTCTTGGATCAAATATACCCTTTGGTGGGCTTGCATGTGGGCTTGTGCTTAGGCCTCTTCCATCAATAGAAACTCATCTATCAAATATATACAATAAATTCATGCAACTACCACAAAAAAATTAGTTTCGAGTCTTTTCAATGTTTATCACTATTATAAACTATCTAAAGACTCATCTATCAAATATATACAATAAATTCATGCAACTACAACAAAAAAACTAGTTTCTAGTCTTTTCATGCTAAATTCTTGTAAATCAATGTCTATAACTATTATAAACTATCTAAACACAAATCTATCAAATATCTACAATAAATTCAAGCAACTACCACAAAAAAAACTATTTTCAAGTCTTTTCATTCTAATTTCTTGAAAACCAATGTCTATCACTATTGTAGAGACTCATCTATCAAATATATACAATAAATTCATGTAACTACCACAAAAAACTAGTTTCGTGTCTCTTAATGCTAATTTCTTGAAAACCAATGTCTATCACTATTATAAACTATTTAAACACTCATCTATCAAATATATACAATAGACTCATGCAACTACCACAAAAAAACTTGTTTCAAGTCTTTTCATGCTAATTTCTTGAAAACCATTGTCTATCACTACTCTAGAGACTCATCTATCAAATATATACAATAAAGTTATGCAACTACCACATAAAAACTAGTTTCGAGTCTTTTCATGCTAATTTCTTCTAAATCAATGTCTATCACTATTATAAACTATATGAAAACTCATCTATAAAATATATACAATAAATTCATGCAACTACCACAAAAAAACTAGTTTCGAGTCTTTTCATTCTAATTTCTAGTCAATCAATGATTATCACTATTATAAACTTTCTAAAGACTCATCTATCAAATATATACAAAAAATTCATGCAACTACCACAAAAAAAACTAGTTTCAAGTCTTTTCATGAAAATTTCTTGAAAACAAATTTCTATCACTACTATAGAGACTCATCTATCAAATATATACAATAAATTCATGTAACTACCAGAAAAGAACTAGTTTCGACTATTTTCATGCTAATTTCTTGTAAATCAATGTGTATCACTATTATAAACTATATAAACGCTCATCTATCAAATATATACAATAAATTCATGCAACTACCACTAAAAAACTTGATTCGAGACTTTTCATTTTAATTTCTTGTAAATCAATGTCTATCACTATTATAAACTATCTAAAGACTCATCTATTAAATATATACAATAAATTTGTACCGTCCCGTATCCGGGCGTTGACAAAGTCAAGGTCAAAGTCAACGTGGGGGTCAAAGTCAACATAAGGCGTCGCCTAGGTGAAGAGACGCCAAGTGCCCGCGTCGCCAAGAGGAAGCGTCGCCAAGGTAAGGCGTCGCCTAGGCAAGGCGTCGCCCAGTTAAGACGTCGCCCAACTGGGGCGTCGCCAAGGTCAAATCTCACAAAGGCAAGGCAATCACAGTGCGCCCCCCGATACCCATGGGTAGGAAAGACCATGGAGGGAGCGACGCCGTGGGAAGGCCTCAAATCCTGATAATCCGGGGTAGTAATAAAGAGAAGAGAAAGGTGGCTTCAAGGCCATAGTAACAGCGCCAGTGTAGAGCAACCTGACTCGTCAAGTGCCCCTGCCGCCCCAGAGACGCCCTTGGGATAGATACGACTCATGAGGAGGGTCACGCCCAGGGTAGCCAGGTGCGGGGTACGAGAGGAAGGTAGATACGCTCTCGTAATGAGTGACTAGATGTTGGGGGCATGAGTTGGCACTCAAAGAGTCACCCCTAGCGCAGACGCACTCCCAGGTAGGAGGACTCACACGAGGAGATACCCTCAGATGGGGTCACGGCGCTGTGAGGCCCTCCACGTGTACAGCAGCCAGGTCATATTAGAAACGCCATTTTGTCAGGTACAAGGTAATTAAGGTTATTTAATACAGTTTCCGTTTCGAGCGTTTAAGGTACTATAACTGCTCCCAATCGGTTTAAACGTCTTAAATGCGCTACGTTTTATAATTAAATGCGCATTAAGGCGCTTTGAATGCGGGAGTAGCTTAAATAGCGCTTTGAATGTTGGAAACGGGGTTCGAACTTTTGGCTAATTTTCCAGAAACACTCTAGTTGCTTGCTCGAGCCTTGAGGTTACACACAAGGGACTAGGGAAGGATTTTGGCCAGAAGGAGAAAATATACACTAGACACAGTTCCTTTTTACCACCTTCAGGGTGCCATACACGGTGCTCCGATACGGAGGTGCAGAGTTTTTGGTGTTTCTTGCTGGCTGACTTGAGCGTCGGAGTGCAAACGGCCGCTAGGGCGCCCTTTTGTCCTTTTTTGCAGGAATCCACAGGTAACCAGTGGGAAGGAGTCCCTAGCTGACGGTCGAGGTCGCGCACGAAGACGTCCCAGGTCAACCGGACGGAACATTTGGCGCCCACCGTGGGGCCGATATAAAACATCAGTCCCACCGCAAGTTTGAGAAGACCTATCAAGTCACAGTAACGTTGGAGGAAGTTTGAGGAAACAGTAAAGAATGGCCACCACGAGACGAGGTACTGCACGCGCTGCGGGTGAAGAAATGTCCATGCAGCAGGTCTTGGAGATAATGCGGGGGCTGCAGGACGATATGGCGGAGTCGAAGATGGAACAAGAACGCATGCAGGCGGATCTCGAAGCCTCGCATGTGAGGAACGAAGAGCTCCACCGCGTTAATGAGGAGTTGCGCCGGGGTCTGAGGAACAATCAGGGGCAACGCGAACATGACGAGATGGAGAACCTCACCCCGCCAAGGGAGTTTTCCACTCCCTTCTCGCAGAAGATTCTGGATGCGGCAATTCCCAACACGTTCGCGGGGCCCAAAGCGATTTTCACTGGGATGGAGGATCCCGAGGCGCATCTCACTGCGTTCCACAAGCAGATGGTGTTAATAGGCGGCTCCGATGCCGCGAGGTGCAAGCTCTTCATGAGCACGTTGACTGGGATGGCAATGGACTGGTTCATTAGCCTTCCAAATGGCCATATCACCTCCTTTCGGCAGTTGTCGCAGCTGTTTAGGGAGCAATACTTGACGAACAAGGCCCCGCCGCTGGTTTCCTACGACCTGTTTGATGTGAAATAGTATCAAGGGGAGACCCTGAAGGAATACATCAACCGCTTCGGGGCCCAGGTGGTAAAAGTTGGTACGTCGGAGGAGCCTATGATTGTGTATGCCTTCGGGAAAGGCGTGTGTCCTGGCCCTTTTTGCGAATCTATTATTCGCAATCGCCCGAGGACTTTTGCTGAGATACGGCGTCGGGCGGTGGAACATATCGCTTCCGAAGGAGAAGTGTGTGAGAAGCAAACCAGCGTAGTGCCTTCCCGCCCGAGGGCGCAGACGCGGATTCAGCCCGTCAGGTGAGAAGCGATTTTCTGAAGGATTATGTTGCAGAACCCGCCACGACCGCCGCCCTGCTGGCGCCAACGGAAGAACAAGTGCACGAGATGCCCGTTCTCGGCGAGGTTCACACCATTGCTGGAGGTTTTTCCGGCGGAGGACCCACCGCCTCCCAGCGAAAGAAATACGCGAGGGGGGTCAACTCGATTGAAGAAAGGATCTCGGGTGAACCGTGGGAGTCGGACCTCGTGTTCACGAGGGGGGATCTCCGAGACGTGGTGCCGCACGACAACGATCCCGTGGTCATTTCAGTTGTCACGGCGGGCCGCAAGGTGCACAGGGTTCTTGTCGACCAAGGAAGCTCAGCGGATGTCATGTTTTGGTCGACATTCAACAAGTTGCGGCTGTCTCCTGACCTTTTGAGGCCCTACACAGGGTGCTTATATGGTTTCGCAGATCACCAGGTGGAAGTCCGAGGCTACCTGGAGTTGAGGACTACGTTCACGGATGGAGAGGCCTCGCGTACCGAAAGCATCCGGTACTTGGTAGTAAACGCCAACTCCGCCTACAACATTTTGTTGGGCAGGCCGGCGTTGAATAGGCTGAACGCAGTAGCCTCCACGCGCCATATGAAGATGAAGCTACCGGACCTCAGCGGCAAGGTAATAGTCATCAAGTTAGATCAGGAGGAGGCGCATAAGTGTTATGAAAACAGCCTGAAAACAAAGAGAAGCGTGTTCATGGTGTTTGAGCGTCCGCCCAGTGCGGACACATCGATGATTGAGGCGACGCCCGCCGGGTCAACGCCTGACGAGGCCACACCCGTGAGGGGGACGCCCGAGGTAGATACACTCATGGAGGAAGGACCTGACGATACGGCGCCCGTGGAAGAGGCGGCGCCCATTAAGGATAATAGCAGGGATCAACAGGCGGCTAACGCCGTGGAGAGGGAGATTGGCGGCAAAACGTTTAAGCTAGGGCGTTTGCTGAGCCAAGAAGAGCAGGAGGGGGTGGCAGAGGTGATTTCACGCCATTTGGATGCTTTCGCATGGTCTGCCTCGGATATGCCCGGCATCGACCCGGATTTCCTATGTCATCACCTCAGCATGGACGCCACGGTCTGCCCCGTGCGCCAAAGAAGGAGAAAGTTTAACGAAGAGAGGCAGCTGGTGGTAAGGGAGGAAACGCAGAAGCTGCTGAGTGCTGGCCATATCAGGGAGACCCAATACCCTGAGTGGCTAGCCAACGTCATCCTGGTGAAGAAGGCGAATGGGAAGTGGAGGATGTGCGTGGACTTCACGGACTTAAATAAGGCGTGCCCGAAGGACTCGTACCCATTGCCCAGCATCGACGCGTTGGTGGACAGTGCATCCGGCTGCAAGGTGCTAAGCTTCTTGGATGCATTCACGGGATACAACCAGATCAAAATGCACCTGAGAGATGAGAGCAAAACTGCATTCATGACGGAGACCAGCAGTTACTGTTACAAGGTGATGCCTTTTGGGCTGAAAAACGCGGGCGCCACCTACCAAAGGCTGATGGACAAGGTCCTAGCGCCCATGTTAGGAAGGAATGTGTACGCCTACGTGGATGATATGGTAGTAGCGTCGAAGGATAAGGCACAGCACGTGGCGGACCTAGAGGAGTTGTTCGCTACTATATCCAAGTACCGCCTCAAGCTAAACCTTGAGAAGTGTGTCTTCGGGGTAGAGGCCGGTAAGTTCCTAGGTTTCATGCTCACGGAGAGGGGGATAGAGGCGAACCCCGACAAATGCGCAGCAATTATCGCCATGCGAAGCCCGACGTCAGTAAAGGAAGTGCAGCAGCTGACAGGGCGGATGGCGGCGCTCTCAAGGTTTGTTTCTGCCGGAGGAGAGAAGGGGCACCCATATTTCCAGTGCCTCAAGAGAAATAGTCGTTTCGCATGGACCGAAGAATGCGAAGCGGCTTTCATCAAGTTGAAGGAATACCTGGCGACGCCATCAGTCCTCTGTAAACCGGTGGCGGATGTGCCCCTCCGGCTGTACTTCACGGTGACAGAACGAGCTATCAGCTCTGTGCTAGTCCAGGAGCAGGACCAGATTCAAAAGCCCATCTATTTCGTAAGCAAGGCCTTACAAGCCGCGGAGACGAGATACCAGGCGTTGGAGAAGGCAGCGTTGGCGGTGGTGTTTTCCGCCAGGAGGCTCCGTCATTACTTCCACAGCTTTACGGTGGTAGTGATGACGAACCTTCCTATACAGAAGGTGCTGCAGAAGCCTGACGTAGCTGGAAGAATGGTGCGCTGGGCGGTGGAGTTGTCAAAATTCGACATCTAGTATGAGCCCAGAGGATCCATCAAAGGGCAAGTATACGCGGATTTTGTGGCAGAACTCTCGCCCGGAGGTGAACAAGAGGTGGAGGCGGGCTCGCGGTGGTTGCTCTCGGTTGATGGCTCCTCCAACCAGCAGGGAAGTGGTGCGGGAATAGTCTTGGAGGGACCCAATGGCGTGTTGATCGAGCAAGCTCTGCGCTTCGCGTTCAGGGCAAGTAATAATCAGGCTGAATACGAAGCCCTGATTGCAGGAATGCTCCTAGCTAAAGAAATGGGCGCGCAGAACCTCTTGGTAAAAAGTGATTCCCAACTGATTACAGGGCAAGTGTCGGGTGAGTTCCAGGCGAAAGACCCACAGATGGCGGCATATCTGCAATACTTTCAACTGTTGAGAGGAGCATTTAGCGCTCTGGAGCTAGTACATGTCCCAAGGGAACAGAATGCCAGAGCTGACCTGCTTGCCAAGCTGGCCAGCTCAGGCAAGGGGGGTAGACAGAGGACAGTGATCCAAGAGACGCTCAAAGCTCCGCGTAAATTCATGGAAGATAACAGGGTGGATGTCCTCCAGATTTGTACAGCAAGAGGGAGGCCAAGGAGTCATCGTTCTTTGACCCAAGATACGCTGAAGACGTCCCGCATCAGCACATACGCGGACACGCTTGAAGAAGGAAGGCAGATGCAGATATGTGCCTTAGCCGAAGGAGACACCTGGATGACGCCATACAGACGATACCTGGCGGATGGGGCCCTCCCAGTGGAGCCTGAAGAGGGTAAGAAGGTTAAGAGAAATGTCGCAAGGTACACTCTGGTGGACATAGTGTTGTTCAGGCACGGGTTCACTCACCCTATCTTAACGTGCGTAAGCGGCGACGAGTGTACCAGAATAATGGCGGAGCTCCACGAAGGCATTTGTGGGAGCCACGTAGGGGGAAGGTCCTTAGCCTCTAAGGTGGTACGCGCAGGTTTTTATTGGCCAACGGTAAAGGAAGATTGCGTTTGACACGCCCAGCGTTGTAAGCAATGTCAAAAACACGCCGACTGGCACAAGGCGCCGCCAGAAGAGTTGCGATCCATATACAGCCCGTGGCCTTTCCATACCTGGGGAATTAACATCCTAGGTTCGTTCCCACTGGCGATAAGACAGATGAAGTACTTGATCGTTGCCATCGAGTACTTCACCAAGTGGATAGAGGCGGAGCCCGTGGCCCAGATCACTGCACACAAGGTGCAACACTTTGTGTGGAAGAACATTGTGTGTCGTTTTGGCGTACCTAGGCGGGTGATATCCTATAATGGAACCCAGTTCGCCAGTCAGCAGTTGAGAAACCTGTGTGCTGAGGTAGGCATCAAGCAAGTGTTCGCATCAGTCGAACACCCCAGACTAACGGGCAAGTAGAGTCAGCAAACAGAGTTTTGCTGAGGGGGCTAAAGAGAAGGCTAGAGAAGGCCAAAGGGGCGTGGGCGGAGGAAGTACCAAGGATCGTATGGGCATTCCACACCACGCCCCAATCTTCTACCACGGAGACGCCTTTCAGCTTAGTGTATGGGTCGGATGCGATGATCCCGGTAGAGATACACGAAAGCTCGCCACGTTTCCAAAACTTTGTGGTGGAGGAATCCAACGAAGAAAGGCGGGTGAACCTGGACCTACTAGAAGAAGCCAGGGAGGAGGCCAGAATAAAGGCTGAAGCAGTAAAGAAAAGAGTGGAGCGACAATACAGCTCTAAGGTGAAGCCACGACAGTTTCAGATTGGCGACCTAGTTATGAGGAAGGCTCATCCATACGAGCTGGAGAATAAGCTGTCTCCCAAGTCGACCGGACCCTTCAGAATTACCGAGGCTAAGGGCAATGGTTCGTACAACCTAGAGACCTTGGAGGGGGGTCCCATTCCGCGTAGCTGGAATGCAGCCAACTTGAAGTTTTATTTTAGTTGACTTATGTAAGCAACCATGTAACGATCTTGTTGAAGGGGACACTCTTTTTCCCTTTCGGGGGTTTTTTAACGAGGTCACCCGAATAAAAGAAAAAAGAAGTTCGAGAAAAACCTTGCCTTGGTTTTTAGTCTTTATCTTTTTTTCGTTCGAAGCGGCGACAGGCGTCGCCAAGAAGAAGGCGTCGCCAAGAAAGAAGGCGTCGCCAAGAGAAAGCGTCGCCAAGGTAGAAGGCGTCGCCAAGAAACATAACGGAGGAAAAACGCACAGTATATGAAGTGTGTGCAGAAGTAAAACAGCGTTACAGAAACCAAGCATGGTACAGCGGAGTTAAATTTACAAATAGTGTTCGAGATAAATGGGAGTAAGGCGAATAGGACAAACGTTACAGGCCATGTGCTCATACAAAAAATACAAACGAACCACTCTTTAGTGGCCTCCGGAGTCGGCACGGGAGGAAGACGAAGCCCCTCTTTCAGCCCGCAGAGCCCGGGTAAGTTGTGACCTCCGCTGATGGCTTATCTTCGAACCTGCACCAAGGGAGATGAACATGTTAGAGACACCATGAAGCAAAACATGCAAAGATTTAGAAAGCACAAAAGGTGGAAGTTTCTAAGGCAGTCACTCGTACATATATACTTTTCTAGGGTTCCAGCGTTGAACTCCAAACTGATCAAGGTGGCGGAGTCAAAACCCCCCGCCTCAGCTAGGATCCGGCACGCCACCTGGTCGTTCGGGGTTAGTTTCTTGAAGGGTTTGGACTTGAGGGCCTTCGTCTCCCTCACCCAGTACAATGGAAAACCATCTAGGACGGAGGGCACGAGATCAGAGCAACAGATTTTGAAAAACCTGCCCTTCCACCCAGTGAAGGAGTTTTGGAAGGGAGTTAGGAGAACCCTGCCGGGAACATTACTGAGGGTCACCCAGAGGTTGTTCCTTTGTCTCTTCACCTAAAAGAAGTGAAGAAATATATCCACCGAGGGTGCACACCCCAGAAAACCAAAAAGTATGTCAAAGGCCATGACGAAAGCCCAGCTATTAGGATACAACTGGGCCGGAGCGGCATTAATCTCCGTCAATAGTTCCCTCTCAAACCTGGAGAAGGGCAGGCGCACGCCGATGGTCTTGAAAACCACCTGATAGAAATAAAAGAAGGGGACCCCGTCGTTGGCCCGTTCGTCTCCGCACACTGGCTCCCCTAAAGTGCAAGGGAGCACAGCAATATCGTCGTCGTGCCTCTTCGCGAAGGCACGGTGATCATAGGAGCACGAATCCCCTTTGTGTTCCCTTATGGCCCGGGTAGAAAGCAAGCACGAGCACTCGTCAAGGAGCTCGCTCGAGGCCCAAGTTGATGGAAACCAAGTAGAGGATGCTCTAGGCCATGAAGCCCAAGCCCAACAAGGGGCCCAAGCCCATCAAGGGGTCCAAGCCCAACAAGGGGCCCAAGCCCAACGAATTACTAGGAGCATGGCAAGAGCTTTGGGACAAGAGTATAATAAAATGGCTCTTCTTATTTCTTTTGTAGAATAGGGGTGTGAATGTAATAAAAAGGTGTAAGTAGTAAGGGAGTCTAGGGGGGAGTGTAGATAGGAGCCTAGGGGGTGCCAAACCGAATTTCATTGCATTTGTGTGCCATTTAGCTTGCATTTTCAGCACCTCTAGGCTATAAATAAAGGTGCTTAGCTTGTACAATTTAGATTGGAATTTTATAGTAGAGAGACTATACTCAAATTTGGAGAGAAATTGTGAGTCTTGAGTCTTCTTCTTCCTTTGCCTTATCTTGTGAGCAATGGTGAGCTTCAAGTGGCGGCACTCCATCACTTATCTTGGGTCAAGGTTCCAAGTGGCGTGAATGGCTTCTTCCCATTCCTGTCCTTTATGAGGTTCTATGCAAAGACGGTTTTGAAAAGGCATCTTTTGTTAAAGATTTGCATAACCGCATCAAGTTACAAATTGAGAAGAAAGTTGGTAAGTATGCTGACACTGCCAACCAAAGAAGAAAGGCATTAATCTTTGAGCCCGGTGATTGGGTTTGGCTTCATTTGAGAAAGGATAGATTTCCTTCTCTAAGGAAGTCCAAACTTATGCCTCGTGGTGATGGCCCTTTCCAAGTCATCAAGAGGATTAATGATAATGCCTATGAGTTAGATATGCCCTCTACTTATCTTGGTAGTAATTCTTTCAATGTTATTGATCTCACTCCTTTTGCTGCAGGTTTCCCAAATTCGTGGACGAATTCTCTCCAACCCGGGGAGTATGATGGAAACCAAGTAGAGGATGCTCTAGGCCATGAAGCCCAAGCCCAACAAGGGGCCCAAGCCCATCAAGGGGTCCAAGCCCAACAAGGCGCCCAAGCCCAACGAATTACTAGGAGCATGGCAAGAGCTTTGGGACAAGAGTATAATAAAATGGCTCTTCTTATTTCTTTTGTAGAATAGGGGTGTGAATGTAATAAAAAGGTGTAAGTAGTAAGGGAGTCTAGGGGGGAGTGTAGATAGGAGCCTAGGGGGTGCCAAACCGAATTTCATTGCATTTGTGTGCCATTTAGCTTGCATTTTCAGCACCTCTAGGCTATAAATAAAGGTGCTTAGCTTGTACAATTTAGATTGGAATTTTATAGTAGAGAGACTATACTCAAATTTGGAGAGAAATTGTGAGTCTTGAGTCTTCTTCTTCCTTTGCCTTATCTTGTGAGCAATGGTGAGCTTCAAGTGGCGGCACTCCATCACTTATCTTGGGTCAAGGTTCCAAGTGGCGTGAATGGCTTCTTCCAATCCTCAAAATCCAGCAAGCATCTTAGGTCTCAACTTTTGCGTTGCGGCAATGGTAAAGCCACCGACACCTTCACGAGGCAGAGGCCTCATAGATACGAAGGCGGAATAGCTTCCGAGGTCCTCGATAGGAGCAAGGCACCGGGTATACAGGGTCGCCCAACGCAGCGAAAGAAACGGGCAGAGTACGGGCAAAGCAATCGAAGTACGCGAAGGTGGAAAATGAAGGTAAAATCATACAGACGGAATGCGATAACTCAAAGGTACAAAAATCGTCATGCAAAACCCATAGTTGTGACGAAAGTGCAAATAGTTCAAAGAAGTTACAAGTTCATAAAAAAGGGGCAAAAACAAGTATAAAGTGCAAAGGAGTAAGGTGGCGGTTGAGGGCGGCGGTTCAGTCATCCAGCTCAAAGGGCACGACCTTCCCGTCGACGATGTGATGAGTGGAATCACAGTTAGAAACGTCGATTCCCGGGTTCTCGCAGACGGCCTGGGCCAGAGCCTCTTTGAACCCCTCCTCGAAGGTGCCCGCCATGTCGTTGATAAGGGTTTTCTTGTCCTTCTCCAACTCTTCGATGGTGGCGTCCCCAGAAGCTACCTGTTTCTCCAGAGCCTCCTTCTCCACACGGAGCCGGCTGACCTCGATCTGCAATTTGTCGTGGTCAACCTGGAGAAGGCCCAAAGCCTTGGCCTGAGTAGCCATCGCCCCCTCCATCCGCTCCAGTTCTTCAGCCTGCTCACAACATCGGTCCTTCAAGTCCTTTTGAACTTCTTCGAAAGCTTCGACCATGTCTTGGAGGCTTGTTACTTGAACTTGGAGGGTGACTTCCTGAGCGTAGAAGTCTGCTTGTAGTTCCATCGCCTCACCCAGCTGCTTTTCAGCCTCCTCCTTGGCCTCTTGCGCCAACTTCAGAGAGGCTTGGTAAGCCTCGTTTTGGCATGCCAGAGTCTTCTTTTCCTCCTCCAGAGCAGCCACCTTTGCTTCCAGGGCCTGGAGGGTTTGTGTCTGCAAAGCAGCATTTCTAGCTTGGGCACGCCAGTCAAGAGCCACGGCCAAGAAGGCTCCCAAGTAGAAGGGCATTCCCTCCCTCCTGTCGGAGCCTTCTAGCATTGATCCCCCGCTGAAGCCCCTCATCAGATGCATAATTGGAGGAGGGATGGCAATAAGGTCTGGGGCGGCGGCGACGGAAGCAGGAGCAACAGAGACCTCTGCCGGTGGTGGGGGTGGAGCAGATTCGGCCCCTTCGCCTGTTTCCTCTTGGACCATTGTGGGAGGGAGAGAAGTAGCACTTGGAGGGTTGTCCCTGAAGGAATCCCCTCCCTGGGGCGATGCCGCTGGTAGGATGGGAACCCTTGCAGCCTTCCTCCTCTTGAAGGGTGCCACGCTATCAGAGTCCTCATCATCGGATATGATCTCCAAAACCCGTTTTCCTTTGTCAAGGGGGGTTGGAGCCGGTGATGAAGCCACAGCCAGGGGGACGGCGGCGATGGGCGGAGGAGAGCCGGGTGTTTGAAGCGCCTGGGGGCTATGTGAGGGTGGTGAAGATGAGCCTAGTGGGGCTTCGGTAGTGGTTGGTGGTGGTAAGGGCATGGTTAATGAGGGGTTTGGGTCAGCAGCAGGGGCGGAGGAGGCGCCAGCCTTGGCGGCACGAGCAGCCTTCATCGCTTTCGCCAAAACCATCCTCTTGGAAGCATCCATCACCGATCCTACATTCAGACAAACCAAATAGCAGAAGTTAAGGCTAAAGCAGTTATACCAGATCCACAAACGCGCAGATGAATGAGACATAAGGCACTTAGCACAGAGGAAAACAAGCGGAAGAGGCCAATAGAGCAAGCATGATGCAGTAAAGTACAGGTAACAGAAGGCAATAAGAAGAGGAGTCTCCCTACCAAAGTAGGTAGTCAGGGAATGGGCGTTGTACTCGCACGCGATGAGCTTCAGCGTGTCGAAGATGATCCCCAGGCCAGCCAAGGCCTTGCATACCTCCCTATCAGCAGGGGGTAGCTCAGCCAGGGCCTTGGCCTTGAGCAGCTTGGGGTGCTCTGTCCAATACAGAGGGAAGCCGTCCAAGGCTGTGGGGTCGTGCTTGGCGCAGCACACCCTGAAGAATTTTCCCTTCCAGCTTTTGTACGAGTTCTGGAAGAGAGAAAGAAGGATCCTGCCTGCGATCCCGGAGAAGCTTACCCAGAAGCTTTTCCCTTGCTTCTTCACCTCGAAGAAGTGTAAAAAGACGTCCAAAGAAGGGAGGATGCCTAGATACCCGCAAAGAATTTGGAAGGCCCGAACGAAGGCCCAGCTATTGGGATGTAACTGGGCCGGGGCTGTATTGATTTCTGTAAGGAGTTCCCTCTCGAAGGGTGTGAACAGAAGGCGTACCCCGATGCGTTTAAATACCGTTTGATACATGAAGAAGAAGGGGTCCCCTTTCCTGGGTCTGTCATCCACGCAAACAGGTTCCCCAGGCCTGCCGGGACGAACGAAAATATGGGCATCATGGGTGCGGCAGAAGGCACTAAAATTGTACAAGTGGGGATCACCGCGATGGTTCTCCAAGTCCTGAATGGTCGTCAGAGTGGTGCATTCACTTAAAAGCTCGTCAGGGGCCCATGTATAAAAGGCTTTATAGTTGGTCTTGGGGGGAAAACCGGACCTTGATTTCGGGCGCACCATGATGCGGATAAATAACTGGAGAAAGAGGAAAGGAAAAGGGTTTTAACAAGCGATGCCAAGGCAGAAAAGAGAACAAAACCCTAGAAAAATGCCACCCACACGAGGAAACCCAGAAAGAAGGAGAAGAGAACGGAGAAGAACGGAGGAGCGGAAGAACACAGAAATGCAGAAACATAAACAATCCCAGGCAGTTCAATACGCAGCAATGCAATGCAACGAAGAAGAAGAGTCATGGAGATGGAAAAATCATACCTTTGATGTCGAGGTGTGGAAGGAAGGGAAGCGCGAAGGAAAGAGCAGTGATTGCAGAGAAAGGGCTCGAAGGCGATGAACAGTGCAGAAATGCAGAGAGAATGGATGAAACAGTGGTTTGAGCGCGGGGTTTTGGGTAACTTGAACGTTACATTTGCAACCCAAGAGGCGCTAATTGGGGACCGTGTGATCGTGCCGCGTGTCAAAGGATTAAGCGCTCAAGGGGAGCGCAAGGGACTCTAGAGGCTGGCCGTGTGATGAGCCACGTGGCACGCGATTAAGCGTGGCCCCAAAAGGTGTTACTTTCCCCGCTTCAGAGGATGTCCAATCAGCCATTAAGGGCACCCCCATGGTTCAGAGAGTGTCACGTCAATAATTCGAGAAGTGTTAAGTCAGCAGGGAATGACACGTCACCAGGGTGACACGTGGACGGCGTGGGCGAGGCCTTAGTCTTTGCGCTGAAGACAAGTCTTCAGCTTAAGACTGGGGGGCTTGTGTACCGTCCCGTATCCGGGCGTTGACAAAGTCAAGGTCAAAGTCAACGTCGGGGGTCAAAGTCAACATAAAGCGTCGCCTAGGTGAAGAGACGCCAAGTGCCAGCGTCGCCAAGGTAAGGCGTCGCCTAGGCAAGGCGTCGCCCAGTTAATACGTCGCCCAACTGGGGCGTCGCCAAGGTCAAATCTCACAAAGGCAAGGCAATCACAGTGCGCCCCCCCGATACCCATGGGTAGGAAAGACCATGGAGGGAGCGACGTCGTGGGAAGGCCTCAAATCCCGATAATCCGGGGTAGTAATAAAGAGAAGAGAAAGGTGGCTTCAAGGCCATAGTAACAGCGCCAGTGTAGAGCAACCTGACTCGTGAAGTGCCCCTGCCGCCCCAGAGACGCCCTTGGGATAGATACGACTCATGAGGAGGGTCACGCCCAGGGTAGCCAGGTGCGGGGAACGAGAGGAAGGTAGATACGCTCTCTTAGTGAGTGACTAGATGTTGGGGGCATGAGTTGGCACCCAAAGAGTCACCCCTAGCGCAGACGCACTCCCAGGTAGGAGGACTCACACGAGGAGATACCCTCAGATGGGGTCACGGCGCTGTGAGGCCCTCCACGTGTACAGCAGCCAGGTCAGATTAGAAACGCCATTTTGTCAGGTACAAGGTAATTAAGATTATTTAATACAATTTCCGTTTCGAGCGTTTAAGGTACTATAACTGCTCCCAATCGGTTTAAACGTCTTAAATGCGCTACGTTTTATAATTAAATGCGCTTTAAGGCGCTTTGAATGCGGGAGTAGCTTAAATAGCGCTTTGAATGTTGGAAACGAGGTTCGAACTTTTGGCTAATTTTCCAGAAACACTCTAGTTGCTTGCTCGAGCCTTGAGGTTACGCACAAGGGACTAGGGAAGGATTTTGGCCAGAAGGAGAAAATATACACTAGACACAGTTCCTTTTTACCACCTTCAGAGGTGCCATATGCGGTGCTCCGATACGGAGGTGCAGATTTTTTGGTGTTTCTTGCTGGCTGACTTGAGCGTCGGAGTGCAAACGGCCACTAGGGCGCCCTTTTGTCCTTCTTTGCAGGAATCCACAGGTAACCAGTGGGAAGGAGTCCCTAGCTGATGGTCGAGGTCGCGCACGAAGACGTCCCAGGTCAACCGGACGGAACAAAATTCATGCAACTACCACAAAAAAACTAGTTTCAAGTCTTTTCATGCTAATTTCTTGTAAATCAATGTCTATCACTATTATAAACTATCTAAAGACTCATCTATCAAATATATACAATAAATTCATGCAATTACCATAAAAAAAAAACTATTTTCAAGTCTTTTCATTCTAATTTTTGAAAATCAACGTCTATCACTACTGTAGAGACTCATCTATCAAATATATACAATAAAGTCATGCAACTACCACATAAAAACAAGTTTCGAGTCTTTTCATGCTAATTTCTTGTAAATCAATGTCTATCACTACTATAAACTATCTGAAGACTCATCTATAAAATATATATAATAAATTGATACAACGACCACAAAAAAACTAGTTTTGATTCTTTTCATGCTAATTTCTTGTCAATCAATGTCTATCACTATAATAAACTTTCTAAAGACTCATCTATCAAATATATACAATAAATTCATGCAACTACCACAAAAAAACTAGTTTCAAGTCTTTTCATGCAAATTTCTTGAAAACCAATTTCTATCACTACTATAGAGACTCATCTATCAAATATATACAATAATTTCATGCAACTAGCACAAAAAAACTAGTTTCGAGTCTTTTCAAGCTAATTTCTTGTAAATCAATGTCTATCACTATTATAAACTATCTAAAGACTCATCTATCAAATATATACAATAAATTCATGCAACTACCACAAAAAAACTTGTTTCGAGACTTTTCATGCTAATTTCTTGTAAATCAATGTCTATCACTATTATCAACTATCTAAAGACTCAACTATTAAATATATACAATAAATTCATGCAACTACCACATCAAAACTAGTTTGCAGTCTTTTCATACTAATTTCTTTTAAATCAATGTCTATCACTATTATAAACTATCTGAAGACTCATCCATAAAATATACACAATAAGTTCATGCAACTACCACAAAAAATCTAGTTTCGAGTCTTTTCATGCTAATTTCTTGTCATTCAATGTCTATCACTATTATAAACTTTCTAAAGACTCGTCTATCAAATATATACAAAAAATTCATGCCACTACCACAAAAAAACTAGTTTCAAGTCTTTTCATGCAAATTTCTTGAAAACCAATTTCAATCACTACTATAGAGACTCATCTATCAAATATATACAATAAATTCATGCAATTAACACAAAAACACTAGTTTCGAGTCTTATCATGCTAATTTCTTGTAAATCAATGTCCATCACTATTATAAACTATCTAAAGACTGATGTGATTCCACTAGCCATATAGAGAATGATTCTTGACATTCTTAGGAATCACCTTGAGCTGGACATTATAGAGGCACTTTTCTTAGAGTTGGATCATTGTTCTAAGACAAGAATTCACCAAAAACTAGTACCAAATCCCAAACTCGTTTGGATGCTCCACATATTGTCAAATTGAACCGATTAAAGTGGAAGAAAAAGCAATTTCACCGAACATATTACTTAAGGAATGAATTGAACCGAACAAATGAGCTAGAAAAGCAAAGGAACAAGATGAATGGACAGAATTATAAAACTGCCGAACCAAAATACTCATAAAAACAGCAAGAACACCAAACCAAACTCAAGAACACAAGCTAACAAAAACAATTGAAAGAGGAGAAAGGAAGGAGAGAAGAATTGCTCATGAAGATGGAAGGATGATGGATGATCTCGCCACTAGAAGTGTGGAATGCTCCTAGATGAGAGTGCTGCCGCCACTTGAGGACTCCATGGATCCATCAAGATAAGACTAGAGAAGAAGGCTCAAAAGCTCTCCAATGATCACTCAAAATTTGAGTAGAGTTTTCTTAGATTAATTCCAATCTGAAAAATACAAAGAGAGCACCTCTATTTATAGCCTAAGGTGCTGAAATATAAGCTACACAAATTCAAAAACTCCCTCCCAAAAAGCTTCTAGAATTTGCGCCTAAAACAAAGCATGAGGAAGGTGTGACCTCTTCCTTCACTTTGGCACCTCCTTTTCTACTCCTACACCTATCTACTAACACACCCCCCCTAAGACTCCTAACTAAAGACTAAAAGATGCTTTAACAATAGAGGTTTCTAATGTTTCCCTCTAAGCACCTTTCTAAACAATATTTATTTAATACTTGGCCTTGCCCTTCATGGGATGGACTTTGGGCTTTTGTGGGCTTTGGCCTTCTTGGGCTTGGGCTTGGGCTTGGGCTTTATCTTTTGCAAAGATTAACAAGAAAAACTTTAAATATGAAGGCGAATGATCTTGTTCTTCATTATAAAAAGCCACATTTAGTTGATTCTCATCATACTCCCCGAGTTGGAGAGAATTCGCCCACGAATTCTGAATCCCTGCATATAACAAAGTCAGTTTACTTTTACAAGAAAAAGAGTAAGAAAAAGGAATACATGACTTAGCAGAGGGAACCAAAGGGATTGCAGAAAAGGAAGTCCTACAAATCGACCAAGTTGGAAAAATGTGTTGGGAATGATGATATTTTTGGGAAAAAGACCTCTTAAATGGTGAAACCCATTAGGAGGTATGAAAAAATCATCCCTAACATATTTTAACCAAGGTGGTGTTGAAATAGGAACCTTGGGTAGTGAAAAAGATAAAGAAGAAGAAGACCTTGGAGGGTCCATTTGAGGCACAGCACGAGTCAACATGATGGATTTAGAGGAGAAAATGGTGTGACTCGGTGTAGTACTTACTTCTTTTTCTTTCTCATTTTCTCTTTTAGTTTTCATTTTTATTTGGTCCTCATGAACCTCTTTGGGTGAGAGGGGTTTTAATATAACCTTGCGCCCTAGGAAGGAAAAAGACATTGTATTGGATAGGCCATCATGTAAAACATGTCTATCATATTGCCAAGGCCTTCCTAAAAGAAGATGAGATGCTTCCATGGGCACAACATCACATAAAACCTCATCTTTATACTTTCCTATTGCAAAGTTAATGAGGACTTGTTTATTCACCATGATTTCACCTACTTCACTAAGCCATTGTAATTTGTAGGGCTTGGTATGAGAGATAGTGGGTAAGGCTAACTTCTCCACAACTCTTGTACTAGCCACATTAGTGCAACTTCCCCCATCAATAATCAAGGAACATAACTTGTTGTTGATAAGACATCGAGTGTGAAAAATATTTTCTCTTTGAGTATCATTCAAAGATTTTGGAATTGTGCCCAACATACGTCTTACCATCAATAAGTCACCTTCACAAGGACTTTCACTCTCATTTTCACTTGATGGTCTAGAAGGTGAAGAATGCCTAGGTGAATTGGAATCATGCTCACTAACTACAATGCCTTCATGCATGTACATACTTCGTTTAGAAGGGCAATTAGCAGCAATGTGACCATATCCCAAACATTTAAAACACTTTTGACTAGACGATTTAATTGGGGATTTAGGCCTAGAAGTAGATGGCGTAGGATCCTTGGGTTTGAAAGAAGAATCTTTGGAAGGATGTTTAGAAAAAGAATTTTTGTTTCTCCAAGACTTGGAGTAGTATCCATCATTGGAAGCATTTTTTAAAGAGTTTTTCTTAGCAAGTTGGGCTTCCACCTTCATTGCAAGATGAACTAAAGAGCCCAATGATGAATACTCTTGTAACTCAACAATGTCTTGAATATCCTTCCTAAGACCACTCATAAACCTAGCAATCATAGCTTCCTCACTTTCTTCTAATTCAATTTTAAGCACAAGCGTCTCTAGCTCTTTATAATATTCATCCACATTTAGCGTGCCTTGTTGAAACCGTTGGAGTCTCAACATGAGGTCTTTCCTAAAATGTGGGGGCACAAATCTAGCGCGCATTTGATCCTTTAAAGAGTTCCAACAGTCCATGGGAGGACCCTTGTGATAGATAATGTCCTTTACAATTCCATACCACCATTTCATGGCATAATCACTAAACTCTAGGGTGGCTAGCTTAAGCTTATGCTCATCTTGGATCTCATGGATCTCAAATATTTGTTCACACTTAGCCTCCCAATCTAAATATACATTAGGATCACTAGAGCCATTAAAACAAGGAAGCTTGACCGAAGGTAGCCTAGCCTTTGCATCTTGGTAGTAACCATTGCCGTAGTGATATCTTTCTCCTTGATGATGAGGCCTTTGTCCATGAAATTGTGGTGGATTCCTCCTTCTCCTATGCTCTTCTTCACGACCAAAATCATTTGAAGAGGCTCTTGAAGATGGTCTATGAGAATGATGCCCATCATGGATAGAAGGAGATGGTCTAGCTTGTTGGACCTCCATCTTTTGCATTTTCTCTTCCAAGCGTCTAATAGTTCTTTGTGCTTCATGTAATTCACCAAGGATTGAAGCTTTGGAAGGAGAATTCTGCTTGTAGGATGCATCACTTGAAAATCCAGCCATTTGAAATTAAAAACAGCAAACACACAAAACAGGAAACAAGTCAAAATTAGCAAAAATAGTGAGTGTTTTAAGCAAAAATGCCGAAGTGAATTGAGGCTGAAAAATAGGTCACTCTCAAAGAAATAATGTTCTTGCACCAATCTGATCTTGAGGCCTTGGAATCCTCAAATGAAAGATGTCAAAGCAAGCACACCAATCTCAAAGGCAACCACCACAAAACCAATGAAACAATAAAGACAAACAAGAAAAGGTATAAGCAAAGAAAGGTAATTGCAAAAGGAAAACTATATGTAAGACAAACTCAAAGAGTAAGAATGAAAGACAATCAAGAAAATAAAGAACTCAAAGAGAAAAGTAGGCACACAAAAGAATACTTAAGGAAAAGCACTAGAGTAGATGAAGAAAACAAAAAATTAGCTACTGGAATTTTTTTTTTTTAAAATGCAAACTGTGCTTGATATTCACTGATTTAACTGGAATGATGTAGAGCGAACTGGATTATGAAATTTAAACCACAAAAACTTCAAGATGTTAACTCAATAATGGCACTGGAATCAATTAAAAACAGTAAGCCAATTAATTGAGATAAATTTTTTAAAATCGCTGCCAGATTACCGTATTCTTTTCGGCAGAATTGTACACTTTTTTTATTTTATTTATCATTTTTTGTGTACTTTGAATTTTTGAATGATTCTTTTTTCTACTCTTTTCTAACACTTTGAATATCACAAATACAGAATTTCAGAATTTTCCAGTGAGTAAATCAATTACAATAAGGAAAAACAGTAAGCACTTTTTTTCAGAAACAGAGGAATCCTAATAGGAATAAAAAACAGAATTATGAACTAGCAAAGACATAATGGAAAATGATGTATTGGAACTTGTATAGGTCTAGAATACAAGTATGAACTCAATTCTAAAAAGAAAAATGCACAAAGGATCAATATCAATTCAGAAAAATATATGACACTAAAGCAAGAAACAATCAAAAACAATAAAAGTACTACTAGAAGTAATGACAATTATGGAATAACATGACTAAGACAAAACTTGACATGATTCAAAAAGGAAAATACTCAAACATATGATAGGCAAAAGAATTAAAACAGCAAGTAAACTCAAAATAAGCCTAAAACAGAAACTTAAATTGCAAGAAATTTAAAAGAGCTCTTGAAATAAAGTGCACACAACTCAACAATTAAACAAGAATGAACCTAACATTCAATGTCTATCACTATTATAAACTTTCTAAAGACTCGTCTATCAAATATATACAAAAAATTCATGCCACTACCACAAAAAAACTAGTTTCAAGTCTTTTCATGCAAATTTCTTGAAAACCAATTTCAATCACTACTATAGAGACTCATCTATCAAATATATACAATAAATTCATGCAATTAACACAAAAACACTAGTTTCGAGTCTTATCATGCTAATTTCTTGTAAATCAATGTCCATCACTATTATAAACTATCTAAAGACTAATCTAACAAATATATACAATAAATTCAAGCAACTACCACAAAAAAACTTGATTCGAGACTTTTCATGCTAATTTCTTGTAAATCAATGTCCATCACTATTATAAACTATCTAAAGACTAATCTATCAAATATATAGAATAAATTCAAGTAACTACCACAAAAAAACTTGTTTCGAAACTTTTTATGCTAATTTCTTGTAAATCAATGTCTATCACTGATCTTGCCGGTGACTTGTCCTTTGAAAGCTCCGCAGCGTCTCACTCAGTCTTCCGTAAGTCAGCGAACAAAACCACCAAAGAGTAGTTCACTCTGTGATCTCTGTAAGGACCGTGTTCTCTGCGAATTCTCTCCCTTCTCTCTCTCTCTGCGCGAAAACTAGCCACTTATCCGTATTAAAGCGTACCTAGAAATGAGCGTGGCACCCCTTTATATACCTTGTCACACCCCTAAGTTATTCGCGTACAAAGTAACTTAGTGTGTTTCATATGTTGGGTGTCTCGAGCAACCTCAATGTGAGTACCAGGTGCGGTTCGGACCAGCGCGAATACCAGGTATTCCCTGTCGCGTGAACGATCGCCCCTTCTGCCCATGCACGCCACGGGTTACAGAGCGCCGACCGACTACCAGCTTCCTCAGACCACTCTTGTGCACGGTATCGAAGGGCGTACGACTTCTCTGACTCCCGACGCCATGCCAAACAAGGCTCGGCTGCAGCGCTCTCCCCGGGAATCCCCTCTCGTTCCCAGCCTAGCTGCGTGTGACACCACGACCGATTAACCTCGTGGCTCACCTAATCGACGATCACGCATTCCCTCTGATCACCGATCTCCGCCTGACTGCTCTCTTCGAGATGCATCAGCTTCCCTGGCCCACGTGTCCCACTAAGAACGGCCCACGTGGCCATCAGTCGCTGACGTCACCCTAAACTTTGACCGACCGAATCAATCACTATTATAAACTATCTAAAGACTCATCTATTAAATATATACAATAAATTCATGCAACTACCACAAAAAAACTAGTTTCGAGTCTTTTCGTGCTAATTTCTTTTAAATCAAAGTCTATCAATATTATAAACTATCTAAAGACTCATTTATCAAATATATACAATAAATTCATGCAACTACCACAAAAAAAATCAAGTTTGAAGTCTTTTCATGCTAATTTCTATAAAACCAATGTCTATCACTACTGTAGAGACTCATCTATCAAATATATACAATAAAGTCATGCAACTACCACAAAAAAACTAGTTTCGAGTGTGTTCCTGTTATATTCTTGTAAATCAATGTCTATCACTATTATAAACTTTCTAAAGACTCATCTATCAAATATATACAATAAATTCATGCAACTACCACAAAAAAACTTGTTTCGAGACTTTTCATTCTAGTTTCTTGTAAATCAATGTCTATCACTATTATAAACTATCTAAAGACTCATATATTAAATATATACAATAAATTCATGCTACTACCACAAAAAAACTAATTTTGAGTCTTTTCATGCTCATTTCTTTTAAATCAATGTCTATCAATATTATAAACTAACTAAAGAATCATCTATCAAATATATACAATAAATTCATGCAACTACCACAAAAAAAAACTAGTTTGAAGTCTATTCATGCTAATTTCTTGAAAACCAATTACTCTCACTACTGTAGAGACTCATCTCTCAAATATATACAATAAATTCATGCAACTACCACAAAAAAACTAGTTTCGAGTCTTTTCATTCTAATTTCTTGTAAATCAATGTCTATCACTATTATAAACTATCTAAAGATTCATCTATCAAATATATACAATAAATTCATGCAACTACAACAAAAAAACTAGTGTCTAGTCTTTTCATGTTAAATTCTTGTAAATCAATATCAATAACCATTATAAATTATCTAAACACTAATCTATGAAATATATACAATAAATTCATGCAACTACCACAAAAAAAAAACTATTTTAAAGTCTTTTAATTCTAGAAAACCAATGTCTATCACTACTGTAGAGACTCATCTATCAAATATGTACAATAAATGCATGGAACTACAACAAAACCACTAGTATCGTGTCTTTTGATGCTAATTTCTTGAAAACCAATGTAAATCACTATTATAAACTATCTAAACTCTTATCTGTCGAATATATACAATGGACTCATGCAACTACCACAAAAAAACATGTTTCAAGTCTTTTCACGCTAATTTCTTGAAAACCAATGTCTATGACTACTGTAGAGACTCATCTATCAAATATATACAATAAAGTTATGAAACTACCACATAAAAACTAGTTTGGAGTCTTTTCGTACTAATTTCTTTTAAACCAATTTCTATCACTATTATAAACTATCCGAAGACTCATCCATAAAATATATACAATAAATTCATGCAACTACAACAAAAAAACTAGTTTCGAGTCTTTTCATGCTAATTTCTGGTCATTCAATGTCTACCACTATTATAAACTTTCTAAACACTCATGTATCAAATATATACAAAAAATTCATGCAACTACCACAAAAAAACTAGTTTCAAGTCTTTTCATACAAATTTCTTGAAAACGAATTTCTATCACTACTATAGAGACTCATCTATCAAATATATATAGAATAAATTCATGCAACTAACACAAAAACACTAGTTTCGAGTCTTTTCATGCTAATTTCTTGTAAATCAATGTCTATCACTATTATAAACTATCTAAAGACTAATCTATAAAATATATAGAATAAATTCAAGCAACTACCACAAAAAAACTTGTTTCGAGACTTTTCATGCTAATTTCTTGTAAATTAATGTCTATCACTATTATAAACTATCTAAAGACTCATCATTTAAATGTATACAATAAATTCATGCAACTACCACAAAAAAACTAGTTTCGAGTCTTTTCATGCTAATTTCTTTTAAATCAATGTCTATCAATATTATAAACTATCGAAAGACTCATCTATCAAATATATACAATAAATTCATGCAACTACCACAAAAAAAACTAGTTTGAAGCCTTTTCATGCTAATGTCTTGAAAACCAATGTCTATCACTACTATAGGGACTCATCTATCAAATATATACAATAAATTTATCCAACTACCACATAAAAACTAGTTTCGAGTCTTTTCATGGTAATTTCTTGTAAATCAATGTCTATAACTATTATAAACTATCTAAAGACTCATCTACCAAATATATACAATAAATTCATGCAACTTTCACAAAATAAACTAGTTTCAAGTCTTTTTCATGCTAATTTCTTTTAAATCAATATCTATAACTATTATAAATTATCTAAAGACTCATCTATCAAATATATACAATAAATTCATGCAACTACCACAAAAAATCTTATTTCGAGTCTTTTCATGCTAATTTCTTGTAAATCAATGTCTATCACTATTATAAACTATCTAAACACGCATCTATTAAATATATACAATTTATTCATGCAACTACCACTAAAAAACTAGTTTCGAGTCTTTTCATGCTAATTTCTTTTAAATCACTGTCTATCAATATTATAAGCTATCTAAAGACTCATCTATCAAATATATACAATAAATTCATGCAACTACCACAAAAAAAAAACTAGTTTAAAGTCTTTTCATGCTAATTTCTTGAAAACCAATTATTATCACTACTGTAGAGACTCATCTATCAAATATATACAATAAAGTCATGCAACTACTACATAAAAACTAGTTTGGAGTCTTTTCATGCTATTTTCTTGTAAATCAATGTATATCACTATTATAAACTATCTAAAGACTCATCTATAAAATATATTCAATAAATTCATGCAACTACCACAAAAAACTTATTTCGAGTCTTTTCATGCTAATTTCTTGTAAATCAATGTCTATCACTATTATAAACTATCTAAACACGCATCTATTAAATATATACAATAAATTCATGCAACTACCACAAAAAAACTAGTTTCAAGTCTTTTCATGCTAATTTCTTGTAAATCAATGTCTATCACTATTATAAACTATCTAAAGACTCATATATCAAATATATACAATAAATTCATGCAACTACCACAAAAAAACTTGTTTCGAGACTTTTCATGCTAATTTCTTGTAAATCAATGTCTATCACTATTATCAACTATCTAAAGACTCATTTATTAAATATATACAATAAATTCATGCAACTACAAAAAAAAAACTAGTTTCAAGTCTTTTCATGGTAATTTATTGTAAATCAATGTTTATCACTATTATAAACAATCTAAAGACTCATCTATCAAATATATACAATAAATTAAGAATCTTAAATCTGACCGAAAGGGTATTGTTAGGGTTCAGACCTAAACATCAATACTTAGCATATTTGAGGTCTAGAGAAAGACTTGAAATGTTAATTGTCATTAACGTCTGATTGTGATTTCTAAGTTGTTTTTATAAGTATGCGAGAGATCGATAATTAGGAAACATTCTTAAGAATTTTATATGCGAGAGATCAATATAATGAATTTTCTACAGGAATCAATTTCAATCAAAGAACTTAATATTAACATGCTAATCAAAATACATGAGAGTGAGAGAGGTGAAACCTAATCCCTATTTTTCCAATTGAAGCAACTAATTCTTTGTTTGTTTTCTTATTGATCAGTGCTAACATAATCACTTCAAACTCTTTTTATTGTTTTGTTGTTATATTTAACGAATATTGTACTCGATAGTTCACTGTTCCTTGTGGGATCGATATCTGTCCTTAGGGACAATTATTATTTCTGACAAACGCGGTGCACTTGCAGTAAAAAGTCATCAGCGATGCACCCTCCTTCCTGTTGTCACTACCGAAATCACCACCGAATCATTGTCATGTGGAACGACGTCCTGACGATCGGCCTTGGTGAAGACGAGGTCGACATCGGGAGTCTGACCTGCCTCCTATACCTCTACTGCCATCACCTCTCGTTCATACTTCTTCCGCTGGGAGGCGATGCATCCTCCTCCCGAGAAACCTCCAGAGATGGTGTCCATCTCACCATGAATCAGCACCTCATGCCCCTAATCTCCTCATGTGGCTGCTGACGCTTGATCCCCCTACGGCTCTAGGAGGTAGTCCTTCAAGAAGCTGATCTTCACTAGTTCGTCCAATTGGTACCCCAGTGACAAGCAGTTGAGGGCCAAGCGTTCTTGCTGGGCCCCAACTTTTTTTCAGTCTTTGGGGGCGTCTTCAGCCTTGCCGCTATGTTAGGGATAACGATCAGCTCCTTGAGCTCTACACGAAAATTGTGCTTGGGGGGCGCGTCCCCCCTTGTGCGTCCCCTAGTATGGGGCTTCCTTGTCTCAAATGGTTGTTGCTTTCCCGAGCCTTTCTTCTCTGTTGTCGCCTCGTGCACCCTCATGGGTTGAGGTCGACCTGCTGCTTGAGGTCGGACAAGACCGATACTGCTGCGTTTTTCTGTGACTCGATCTTCTGCGGCGATGTGCGGCATAGCCCGTCGCCTGATCTCACAGAACGTCTTCGGGCAATATCTAAACAGCAAGTCACATAAGGGCCCTGGTAACATTCCTTTGGTGAAGGCATGCACCGTCATGGCTTCATCCTTGGTGTTTAGCCTCACCACTTGGACCCAAACCTGTTCAAGAATTCTTTCAAGGATTCTCCCTGGTACTGTTTTATGTCAAAGACATCGTAAAAGATTAGAGGAGGAGCCCTGTTGATAAGGTACTGCTCTCTGAACAACGTTGCGAATTGATCGAAGGTAGTAATGTGTCTGTCAGGGAGACTGACGAACCATTCCAAAGCTACGTCTGCCAATTGATAAGTGTCTAATTTCAGTAATATTTCATATTAAAATATAGGCACCTATGAGGATTTATTGCTAATTTACATATAAAATAATCCTTAATTTATGAACTCATACCTTTTTACATTTTTTATGAGCTTTATTTGAATAAGAGCATTTTATTCTCAAATTTGGTGTTAATTGCATATTTCTAGAGAGGATTGAAGATTTAGAGTAAATGAGAATAATTTGAGCCAAAAAGAGAAAGTTGGAAGGTCCCAAAATGGAAAATATGCAAATAAAGATTGGGCCTTTTTTATGTTTTATCATTTAGCCCATTAGTGCGACACAGGAAGCAACCTAACCCTAGAAAACTAGGATAAATAGAGGGTTAGAGGCTCAACCCTAGTGTGCCAGATTGAGAAAAAAACACCATAGAGTGAATTGTAACCCAATTGGGAGAATGGAAGGTGCTAGAAGTATGCGTGGCTAATTCTACCCTTTGGGATTTGGAGTAATATGCTCAAACTCTTATGTATTGAGGTGATATCTTATATATTAATATTCAGTTCTTGATTGATTATTGGTATTGCTGTTTTACTTTTAACTTTCCGAGACAAATAGAGAATCCTAAATCTGACTGGGAGGTATTTTTAGGGTTTGAACCTAAACAACAATACCTAACATATTTGAGTGTTAGGGATAGACTTGAAATGTTAATTGCTATTAACGTCTAAGCTTCGTTCTAAGTTGTTCTTATAATTATGTAAGGGATCGATAGTTAGGGAACATTTTTAAGGATTTTATATGCGAGGAATCGATATAAATGATTTTTATACGGGCATCAATTTCAATCAAAGAACTTAATATTGACATGCTAATCAAAATACATGAGAGTGAAAGAGATGAAACCTAATTCCTATTTTTCCAACTTGAAGCAACCAACTCTTTGTCTGTTTTCTTATTGATCATCGCCAACACAACCACTTTCAATACACTTTTAATTGTTTTGTTGTATATTTAGCGATTATTGTACTTGATAATTCACCGTTCGTTGTGGGATCGATATCCGTTCTTAGGGACAATTATTACTTCTGACAAAGTAGTGCACTTGCCGTAAAAAGTCATTCCCAATGTGCTCATAAACAGCTTGCAGTACACAACATCAGATCCTTCTGTAAGCATCATCTGGGTGTGGAACGCTGTGAGGTGAGCCTCTGGGTTCTCTACACCTGAGAAGGTGACTTTCGGGCCCATGGACGTGGCTGGTAACACAACATCCTTGATCACCTGAGAGAACGACATGGGGCGTGCCCTAGGTGGTATGGGTGGGGCACGCTCCTCCACTCTGCGCTTGATGGAGATCAATATAAAAAAGAAATAGAAGCCAATAATCAAGGACAAGAAGAGGTAGAGGCCCAAGTTGTAGACACTCAAGAAGTCATTAGCCCACCTCATATGCTTACAAGGAAGTTCAAGGAATTAGGAAATAGTGGAAGGTTGTTTTCTCTTTTTATAATATCTTTTGTTTTAAAAGGTGCTTAGAGGGAAACATTAGACACCTCTTTTGTAAAAGCATCTTTAGGCTTTAGTTTAGGAAATTCTAGAAGCTTGGGGATTGAGCTTAGTAGGGGGCGTGAGGTAGGAGTCTTTTGGGTAGCTTATAGAGTAAGCTTTGTAAATGACCGGCCCTTGCTCCTATAAGAGGAGGGCTTAGGTCCTTCATAATTCAGATTTGATAATTGAACTAGCAAAACTCTCCCAAATTGGTGATAGAGTGTGTGAGAACTTGTCTTCTCCTCTTCCTTGTCTCATCTTGAGTGCCTTGGTTCTCTCAAGTGGCGGCATTGCTCACTTATCTTGGAGCCTTCACACTTCAAGTGGCGTGACCATCAACCAAGCTCTTCATTCTCATAAGTTCCTCTCTTCTCCATCTTTCCATTTCATTTCCATGTTCATACGAATTCAAAAACATGTCTATGTTCCTTTTATTCGGTGTTTTGAGTTTAATTTCATATAGTGTTGTTCTTATTCTCTTTTGCAGGATTCAATTGTTTCTTCTTCATTTCCTCTTAATTTGTTCGGTGCATTTCAGTTTCTAAGCTTTTTAATCGGTGCTTTTGTATTCCTACCTCTTTTAATCGGTTCAATTGGCAAGAAATGGATCTTCCATGTGAGTTTGGTGTTTGGTGCAAGTTTTGGTGAGTTCTTGAAACATAGAACATTGATCCAATTCTATTAAAAGTGCCTATTCATTCTACAACTCAAGTTGATTCCATAAAATGTCAAAGAATCATCTATACTTTGCTATTGGAATCATATCATGTGGTATCTAGAGTTTAGGTTTGTTCTTGCTTGATTTTGAGTTGTGTTGCACTTTTAATTCAAGAACTCTATATTCTTGTTGTTTATCTTTTTGTTTTTTAGGCTTAATGTTGAGTTTTATTGTTGTTTTCTTAATTGTGCCTATCATGTGTTTGTGCTTTTTCCTTTTTGAATCCATACAAGTTTTGTCATAGTCATGTTTTTCCAAGAATGTCATCACTTCTTGTAGTCCTTTTATTGTATTTTTTGTTTCTTGCTTTGGTGTAATACAGTTTTTCTAAACTTGTTTCTTGATCCTTTGATGCATTTTATTTTTAGTATTGAGTTCATGCTTGTATTTTAGATCTATACTAGTTCTTATACATCACTTCTATTATGTCTTTGCTAGTTCTTAATTATGTTTTTCATTCCTGTTAGGATTCCTCTGTTTTCCAGAAAATGTGCTAAACTATTTTTTCCTTATTGCAATTGATTTACTTACTGGAATATTCTGAAATTCTGGATTTGTGTTATTCAAAGTGTTATAAAAGAATAGAAAAAAGAAGTACTTCAAAATTCAAAGTACAAAAAAAATGATAAATCAAAAACAAAAAGTGTGCAATTCTGCCGAAAAAAATACAGTAATCTGGCAACGATTTTAGAAAATTTATCTCAATTAATTGGCTTACTGTTTTTAAGTAATTCCAATGCCATTGTTGAGCTAAGATCTTGAAATTTCTGTGGTTACAATTTCATAATCCAGTTCGCTTTATATCATTCCATATAAATCGGTGAACATCAAGCAAAGTTTGCTTTAAAAAAAAAATTCAGTAGGTTTGTTTTTGTTTTCTTCATCTACTCTAGTGTTTTTCTTTAGGTCTCTTTTGTGTGCCTTCTTTTTCATTGAGTACCTTATTTTCTTGCTTGTCTTTTCTTCTTTAATCTTTGAGTTTGTCATATATCTTGTATTCCTTTTGTTATAGCCTTTTCTTGTTTATACCTTTTCTTGTTTGTCTTTCATTGTTCATTGGTTTTGTGGTGATTTGCTTTAAGATTGTGTGCTCTTGCTTTGACATCTTTCATTTGAGGTTACTAAAGGCCTCAAGATCAGATTGGTAAAGAGGAGTATTCTTTCTTTGGAGTGATTTACGTGACACTTCACTTCGGCATTTTGCTCTAATTTCTTTTTGCTAACCTTGTTTTCTTAACATTGTTTGTTGTTTTGTTTGCTATTTTCTTTTACAAATGGCTTCATATTCCAGTGGTGATCCTTACAAACAGCATTCTTGTAGTAAAGCTTCTGTTCTTGGTGAATTAAAAGAGGCAAAACGAACCATTACTCTCCAAGATGAAGCTATTAGACGGTTGGAGGAAAAATTGCAAAGAGTTGAAATGAAGCAACCTAGGTCCTCTCATTCTATCCATGGAGAGCGTCATTCTCATAGACCTTCATCTGGAGGTTCTTCCAATGATCATGGAGAGGAACATAGAAGAAGGAGACCTCATCCCCACTTTCATGGCTATAGACCTCATGCTCATGGAGAAAGACATCACCATGACGATGGCTTTCACCAAGACTCCAAGGCTAAGCTTCCTTTGGTCAAAATTCCTAGTTTTAATGGGGATAGTGATCCTAATGTGTACCTAGATTGGGAGGCTAAATGTGAACAAATCTTTGATGTCCATGAGGTCCATGATGACCACAAAGTTAAGCTAGCCTCCTTAGAGTTTAGTGATTATGCCATGAAATGGTGGCATAGTGTTGTAAAGGATATTATCTATCACAAGGGTCCTCCCGTGGACTCTTGGGACTCTTTAAAGGATCAAATGCGCCTTAGGTTTGTGCCACCACACTTTATGAAAGACCTCATGTTGAGACTCCAACGGTTTCAACAAGGCATGCTAAGTGTGGATGCTTATTTCAAAGAATTAGAAACGCTTTTGCTTAAGATAGATATGCGTGAGAGTGAGGAAGCTATGATAGCTAGGTTTGTGAGTGGTCTAAGGAAGGATATTCAAGATATTGTTGAGCTTCAAGAGTATTCATCATTGGGTTCTTTGGTTCAACTTGCAATGAAGGTGGAAGCCCAACTTGCAAAGAAAAATGCTTTTAAAAATGCTCCCAATGATGGTTACTACAACAATTCTTGGAAAAATAAAAAATCTTTTTCCAAATTTCCTTCTAAAGATTCTTCTTTCAAACCTAAGGAATCTAAGCCTTCTACTTCTATTCCTAAATCTCCAACTAAATCGTCTAGTAAGAAATGCTTTAAGTGTATGGGTTATGGTCACATTGCGGCTAATTGTCCTTCTAAAAGGACTATGTTTGTGCATAATGGCATTGTCATGAGTGAGCATGATTCAGATTCACCTAGGCATTTTCACATTCTAGAGCATCTAGTGAGAATGAGAGTGAGAGTCCACTTGAAGGAGATTTGTTAGTTGTAAGAAGACTTCTTGGACAAGTTTCACAACCTTTTGAGGAAAGTCAAAGGGAAAATATTTTCAATACAAGATGTCTTATTCAAAACAACATTTGTTCCTTAATAGTGGATGGGGGTAGTTGTGCTAATGTGGCTAGTACAAGAGTAGTAGATAAGCTTGGATTGCCTACTATCTCTCATACAAAGCCCTACAAATTGCAATGGCTTAGTGAAGTAGGCGAAATTATTGTGAATAAGCAAGTCCTCATCCATTTCTCTATTGAAAAATACAAAGATGAGGTATTATGTGATGTTGTGCCCATGGAAGCAACACATGTTCTTTTGGGAAGGCCTTGGCAATATGATAGAAAAGTTTTTCATGATGGCTTTACCAACAAACTTTCTTTTGATTTCCATGGTCACAAGGTTACTTTGAAATCTCTCTCTCCAAGAGAAGTCCATGAGGACCAAATTCTTATGAAGAAAAAGAGGGAGAGTCAGAAAGTTACAACTCCTAAGCCTACGCTTCTTGTGTCTAGGCATGAGGTCCAAAGGGAGATAGTGGCTCACAATCCTATATTCTTAGCTATCCCTAGACCTCTTAAGTTAGAACCACTTGTAGATAGTCCTCATTGCTTGGATAATTTGGTAAAGGAGTTTCAAGATGTGTTTCAAGATCCTCCAAAAGGCCTTCCACCTTTGAGAGGGATTGAGCACCAAATTGATTTGATTCCGGGATCTTCTTTACCTAATCGTCCAGCTTATAGGACCAATCCAAGTGAGACCAAGGAAATTCGCCAACAAATTGAGGCTTTAATTGAAAAAGGTTGGGTGCAAGATAGCATGAGCCCTTGTGCTATGCCTATTATCCTTGTCCCTAAGAAAGATGGCACATGGAGGATGTGTTCGGATTGTAGGGCTATCAATAACATTACAATTAAGTATAGGCATCCCATACCTAGGCTTGATGATTTGTTGGATGAATTGCAAGGTTCCAAAATTTTTACAAAGATTGATCTTAAAAGCAGCTACAATCAAATCCGTATAAAACCGGGTGATGAATGGAAGACGGCCTTTAAGACCAACTTTGGTTTATATGAGTGGTTAGTTATGCCCTTTGGTTTAACTAATGCTCCAAGTACTTTCATGCGCCTCATGCATCATGTTCTAAGAGCTTTCATTGGTAAGTTTGTTGTTGTTTATTTTGATCATATCCTCATTTATAGCTTATCTTTGAATGACCATAAGATGCATGTTAGACAAGTCTTAGAAACCCTTAGGAAGGAACACTTGTATGCTAACCTTGATAAATGTATGTTTGCACTTGATCATATAGAATTGCTAGGGTTTGTTGTGAGTAGCAAAGGGGTCCATGTGGATCAAGCTAAGGTGGTGGCCATTCAAAATTGGCCTACGCCTACTACTATGAATGAAGTCCGAAGTTTTCATGGACTTGCTTCTTTTTATAGAAGATTTGTACCTAACTTTGGTACAATAGCTGCACCTCTCAATGATATAGTGAAAAAGGATGTGGTTTTTCAATGGGGAGAAGCACAACAAAAAGCTTTTGATATTTTAAAAGAAAAATTGACTAATGCTCCCATTTTAGCCCTTCCTAATTTTGCTAAAACATTTGAGATTGAGTGTGATGCTTCAAGTATAGGCATTGGGGTTGTTCTCCTTCAAGAGGGCCACCCCATAGCTTATTTTAGTGAGAAATTGAAGGGGAGTCATCTCAACTATTCCACTTATGATAAAGATTTATATGCACTTGTTAGAGCTTTGTTTACTTGGCAACATTATCTTTTTCCTAAAGAGTTTGTGATTCATAGTGATCATGAATCTCTTAAATATTTGAAAAGCCAAAACAAACTTAACAAGAGGCATGCTAAGTGGGTGGAATTCCTTGAGCAATTTTCTTATGTGATCAAGCATAAGCAAGGCAAAATTAATATTGTAGTCGATGCACTTTCTAGACGATATGCTTTGCTAAATCTTTTGGGTTCTCAATTTCTTGGCTTTGATCACATAAAGGATCTTTATCATGATGACCTTGATTTTTCTCTTATCTATCAAGAGTGTCTCAAAGGAGGACACAAATATTTTTTTATACAAGATGGCTTTCTTTTTAAAGGAAAACGTCTTTGTGTCCCTCAAAGCTCAATTAGATTATCTCTTGTTAGAGAAGCACATGAGGGAGGTTTAATGGGTCACTTTGGGGTTGCAAAAACTTTGGATGTGTTGCATGAACATTTCTATTGGCTTCATATGCATAAACATGTTCATCGTTTGTGTGAAAAATGCATAGCTTGCCGCAAAGCTAAGTCTAGGTTGCATCCCCATGGTTTATATACTCCTCTCCCTATCCCTTCAATGCCTTGGGTTGACATATCTATGGATTTCATCTTAGGATTACCCAAGACATCAAAGGGAAAGGATTCCATTTTTGTGGTAGTGGATCGTTTTTCAAAGATGGCTCACTTTATTCCTTGCCACAAAGTGGATGATGCATGTCATATTGCACACCTCTTCTTTCAAGAAGTGGTTCGTTTGCATGGGATTCCTAGAACTATTGTGCCCGATAGAGATTCCAAGTTCTTGAGTCACTTTTGGAAGACCTTGTGGGGAAAGCTTGGTACTAAACTTTTATTTTCTACCACTTGTCACCCACAAACCGATGGTCAAACCGAAGTGGTAAATAGAACTTTGGGACAAATGTTGCGATGCTTTATTTCAGGGAATCCTAGAGTGTGGGAGAATTTACTACCCCATGTTGAATTTGCTTATAACCGTGTAGTAAATTCTACCACCTCACATTCTCCTTTTGAGGTTGTCTATGGGTTTAATCCCTTAACACCTCTTGATCTTCTTCCTATTCCCATACTTGATGATGTCTTGTGCAAAGATGGGGATGAAAAGGCTTCTTTTATGAAAAATTTTCATAAAGACATCAAGTTGAGAATTGAGAAGAAGGTTGGCAAGTATGTTGAACTTGCCAACAAAAGGAGAAAAGCATTGTTATTTGATGAGGGTGATTGGGTTTGGCTTCACTTGAGGAAGGATCGTTTTCCTACTCAAAGGAAGTCCAAACTAATGCCTCGTGGAGATGGACCTTTCCAAGTCCTAAAGAGGATAAATAACAATGCTTATGAGTTAGATATGCCTGATACATACCTTGGTAGTCATACTTTTAATATCAGTGATCTAACTCCTTTTTCTGTAGGTCTCCAGAATTCGTGGTCGAATTCTCTCCAACTCGGGGAGTATGATGGAGATCAAGATCAAGAAGAAATAGAAGCCAATAATCAAGGACAAGAAGAGGTAGAGGCCCAAGTTGTAGACGCTCAAGAAGTCATTAGCCCACCTCATAGGCTTACAAGGAGCAAGTTCAAGGAATTAGGAAATAGTGGAAGGTTGTTTTCTCTTTTTATAATATCTTTTGTTTTAAAAGGTGCTTAGAGGGAAACATTAGACACCTCTTTTGTAAAAGCATCTTTAGGCTTTAGTTTAGGAAATTCTAGAAGCTTGGGGATTGAGCTTAGTAGGGGGCGTGAGGTAGGAGTCTTTTGGGTAGCTTATAGAGTAAGCTTTGTAAATGACCGGCCCTTGCTCCTATAAAAGGAGGGTTTAGGTCCTTCATAATTCAGATTTGATAATTGAACTAGCAAAACTCTCCCAAATTGGTGATAGAGTGTGTGAGAACTTGTCTTCTCCTCTTCCTAGTCTCATCTTGAGTGCCTTGGTTCTCTCAAGTGGCGGCATTGCTCACTTATCTTGGAGCCTTCACACTTCAAGTGGCGTGACCATCAACCAAGCTCTTCATTCTCATAAGTTCCTCTCTTCTCCATCTTTCCATTTCATTTCCATGTTCATACGAATTCAAAAACATGTCTAAGTTCCTTTTATTCGGTGTTTTGAGTTTAATTTCATAGAGTGTTCGGTTCTTATTCTCTTTTGCTGGATTCAATTGTTTCTTCTTCATTTCCTCTTAATTTGTTCGGTGCATTTCAGTTTCTAAGCTTTTTAATCGGTGCTTTTGTATTCCTACCTCTTTTAATCGGTTCAATTGGCAAGAAATGGATCTTCCATGTGAGTTTGGTGTTTGGTGCAAGTTTTGGTGAGTTCTTGAAACATAGAACATTGATCCAATTCTATTAAAAGTGCCTATTCATTCTCCAACTCAAGTTGATTCCATAAAATGTCAAAGAATCATCTATACTTTGCTATTGGAATCATATCAGCGCTCCCCTTCCTATTGCAAACTCCTGCGCAGTTCCTCATTGGTTATGCGCAACTCTTCGTTGTTTACCTGTGACACAGCTAGGTCAACCTGAAAACGCTCTTGGTTGACCCTAGACGCCATTACCGCCTCCTTGAGGGCGCGCATGGTCTTCATGATTTTTTGCATGGTGACATTCTCCCCTCCCGAGGGTGCAACAAATCCTTGCCTCATACTCCTCATATTGCTAGTAAGATCTTAGCACGATTGTGAGTGAGACCTTGTTTTATCGGGCCCCACGGTGGGCGCCAAATGTTTTCATCGGTTGACTCGCTTGTCAGTTGACTCGAACGACAGTCTTTGGCCCGCCTGTCTCCGCTTGAGAATCAAACTTCCTTGGGTTAAAGAGCCTCTCACCTGCAAAGACAAAGGGCACCTTGGCACCCGTTTGCACTCAGACGCTCAAGTCAGTACTGGGCAAAGAAACAGTAAGTGTATAAAGTAGTTTCAGTCTTAGAAACGGAGTACCTTGCTAGGGTTCTTAACACCCTTTATGATGTGATTTCACTAGCCATATAGAGAAAGGTTCTTGACCTTCTTAGGAATCACCTTGAGTTGGACATTATAGAGGCACTTTTCTTAGAGTTGGATCATTGTTCTAAGACAAGAACTCACCAAAAACTAGTACCAAATCCCAAACTCATTTGGATGAACCAATTATAGTCAAATTGAACCGAATAAGGTAGAATAAAAAGCAATTGCACCGAACATATTACTTATGGAATGAATTGAACCGAACAAATGAGCTAGAAAAACAAAGGAACAAGATGAAAGGACTGAAATATAAAACTGCCGAACCAAAACTCATAAAAAACAGCAAGAACACCAAACCAAAACTCAAGAACACAAGCTAACAAAAACAATAGAAAGAGGAGGAAGGAAGGAGAAGAGAGTGCTCATGAAGATGGAAGGATGTTGGATGATCTCGCCACTAGAAGTGTGGAATGCTCCTAGATAAGAGTGATGCCGCCACTTGAGGACTCCATAGATCCATCAAGATAAGACTAGAGAAGAAGGCTCCAAAAGCTCTCCAAAGTTCACTCAAAATTTGAGTAGAGTTTTCTTAGATTAATTCCAATCTCAATTTTACAAGGAGAGCACCTCTATTTATAGCCTAAGGTGCTGAAAAACAAAGCTAAGAGAATTCAAAATTCCCTCCTAAAACTATTCAAAACCGACGCCTATTCCATGCATGAGGAAGGTGTGACTCTTTCCTTCACTTTGGCACCTCCTATTCTACTCCTACACCTATCTACTAATACACCCCCCCTAAGACTCTTAACTAAAGACTAAAAGATGCTTTAACAATAGAGGTTTCTAATGTTTCCCTCTAAGCACCTTTCTAAACAATATTTATTTAAAACTTGGCCTTGCCCTTCATGGGATGGTCTTTGGGCTTTTGTGGGCTTTGGCCTTCTTGGGCTTGGGCTTGGGCTTTATCTTTTGCAAAGATTAACAAGAAAAACTTTAAATGTGAAGGCGAATGATCTTGTTCTTCATTATAAAAAGCCACCTTTAGTTGATTCTCATCACTTTATATAGATTGTAACTAGGGTTTACTTATGTTCTGTTACCCATGTTTAGGGTTCATTAGAGAATGTCTCTGCGCCGTTATTACACAATCTTAGCATAATCTGGCACATAGGATGATGGAGATCAAGCTCAAGTGGACATGGAGGCCAATCAACAAGATCAAGAAGAGGTAGAGGCGCAAATAGAAGACGCCCATGGAGGTCAAAGCCCACCACAAAGGCTTACAAGAAGCATGTTCAAAGCTTTAGGAGCTAGGGGACAATTATTTTCTCTTTTTGTAATTTCTTTGGTTGAAGGTGCTTAAAGGGAAACATTAGAAACCTCTATTGTTATAGCATCTTTTAGGCTTTAGTTAGGAGCTTTAGGAGGGGGGGTGCGTTAGTAGATAGGTGTAGGAGTAGAATAGGAGGTGCCAAAGTGAAGGAAGAGGTCACACCTTCCTCATGCTTTGTAATTGGCGCCGATTCTAGAAACTTTTTAGGAGGGAATTTTGAATTTGTGTAGCTTGCATTTCAGCACCTTAGGCTATAAATATAGGTGCTCCCTTTGTAAAATTGAGATTGGAATTTAGAGTAAAGAAACTATACTCAAATTTTGAGTGAGCATTGGAGAGCTTTTGAGCCTTCTTCTCTAGTCTTATCTTGAAGGATCCATGGTGTCCTCAAGTGGCGGCAACACACTCATCTAGGAGCAACCATCCTTCTAGTGGCGTGATCATCCAACCTTACATCCATCTTCATGAGCATTCTTTTCTCCTTCCTTCCTTCTCTTTCAATTGTTCATGTTTAAGCTTGTTTCCTTGAAATTCTGTCTTGTGTTCTTGAGTTTATGGTTTGGTTGTTCTTATTTTCCAGCAATCATTTTCAGTTCTTTGCCTTTTAATTTCATTTTGTTTGGTTCAATTTGATTCTTATCCAATTCTGTTCGGTGTTTTTAAGTTTTACCTCTTTTTGTTGGTTCAATTTGACAATATGAGGAACTTCCATGTGAGTTTGAATTTGGTGCTAGTTTTGGTGAGTTCTTGACTTAGAACATTGATCCAATTCTAAGAAAAAGTGCCTAACAATTGTTCAACTCAAGTTGATTCCTAAGAATGTCAAGAATCATTCTAATTGTGCTAGTGGAATCACATCATAGGACTTCCCTTTACTGGAGTGCAACGACTAACTTAATGGCCGCCAAGGTACCAACTCATGCACCAATGCTACGGGGCCATCTGTTCTATGGGTGCCCTAAGTATTCACGTGTCATGCATGCAACCTACCCTTGGAAACCCTAACCCTAATGGGCCTTAGCGCCTCCAAGGGTTGTTTACTTGTGTCGCACCCAAATGCGCTATACACCCTGCATGCATGGATCCCTCGCGACTTAGGCCTTTTCTTAGTATCTGAGAGTTAACTTCATGTTAAGTCATATTGCTTGTGGGACCCAGCTTACATGGCCCATCTTTACTATCTGACACCGATGTCCGATGTCTAAGGTCTTCTTTGGGGTCGATGACCGAGGACTGGTCGATATAGTGGGCTTTGGCACAAGCCCAATTTACTAAGTACACCCTCTTCTAGCTTATTTTTCTAATTGAAGCTCAAAGTGAGCCCAATTTATTTACTTAACTTGTCTTGTAAGAAGACTAGAAGGAAGAACAACTCATATTCTGGTTCATGTCTAGTTCTCCCTCTACCGAGGCTCTTCTGAGATTTGGTGGGGGCCTTGTCTTGTATGTTGAGATGACTGACCTAGTTGTGAAGAGTTTGTGGTGTCCTTAGTCATCTATTTGTCGAGTTGGTTTGTGTCACTATGTTAGAGGCATCACACTCAACCTCAAATGTCTTAGCAAAGTTGGGAAGTGTTAAAATGGGTGCCTTGGTTAATTTGTCTTTTAAGGTTTCAAAAGCATTTGCTTGTTCTTGGTCTCATTTGAACACTACATCCTTCTTTACTATCTCATTGAGAGGTGCAACAATAATACTAAAGTCTTTCACAAATTTTCTATAGAAACTAGCTAATTCATGAAAGTTTCGTACTTCACTAATATTGGTGGGTGTAGGCTAATTTTTAATTGCTACCACCTTTTTTCATCAACATGCACCCTTTGGGAACTCACTACAAACCCTAGGAAGTCTATATGGTCTATGGCAAAGACACATTTTTCCGGATTGACATACAACTTCTATTGCCTAAGGGTTTCTAAAACTTGCCTAACATGCTCTTTATGGTCTTCTATGGACAAGCTATAGATAAGGATGTTATCAAAGTAGACTACTACAAACTTGCCTATAAAAGGTCTTAAAACATGATGCATAAGTCGCATGAAGGTGCTTGGAGCATTGGTTAAGCCAAAGGGCATGACTAACCACTCATAGAACCCAAACTTGGTCTTAAAAGAGGTTTTCCATTCATCTCCCAGTTTAATCCGGATTTGATTATACACACTTTTAAGATCAATTTTGGTGAAGATTTGAGACCCATGTAACTCATCCAACAAGTCATCTAATCTAAGGATGGGATGCCTATACTTGATGGTGATGTTATTTATTGCACGACAATTCATACACATCCTCCAACTCCCATCCTATTTAGGGACAAGAATCACATGCATAACACAAGGAATCATGCTATCTTGGACCCACCCCTTAGTTATTAACTCCTCAACTTGTTGTTGAATTTCTTTGGCCTCGGTTGGATTGGTTTTATATGCTGGTCTATTTGGTAAAGAAGCCCCCAGTATAAAACCAATTTGATGTTCAATGCCCCTTAAAGGAGGTAATCCTTTGGGAGGCTCTTGGAACACATCTTGAAACTGCTTTAGCAAAAGATCCAAACATTTAGAACTATCTACCGCCGACTCAATCTTAAGGTTTTTCTTAAGATAGGCTATAAAGATAGCCTTGTGAGGTAACATTACCTTTTTGATCTCTTTGGAGGAAACGAGAAGGCTTTTCTTAACACTCTTTTTTTTCATTTTCTCTTTTCTCTTTCATTTTAACTTAGTCTTCATTTACCTCCTTTGGAGAGAGAGATTTTAATATGATCTTATGTCCTTGGAAAGTAAAAACAAAATTTATTAGTAAGGCCATCATGTAAATTTTTTCTATCAAATTGTCATAGCCTTCCTAAAAGAATGTGAGTGGCTTCCATTGACACAACATCACACAAAACCTCATCTTTATATTTCCAATTGAGAAGGCTACGAAGACTTATTTATTAATAATTATTTCTCCCTCTTCACTAGACCATTCGAGCTTGTAGAGCTTTGCGGGAGAGATGTTTGTTCATTATGTTATGTGACTAAGTGCATGTTGTGTGACAAAGGTAATGAATCTAATATATTATCACATATTTAATAGGTACAAATTGTTGTTTTGTCAATAAATTATGTTATTTAATGCCACTTATTGTAAATTTGTTGTATACTTTCCTCTTATATATAGTTGTCCATAAGTTAATAAATTTGATTTGCTTTATTTCAAAATCTATTTATTCAATAATTTCATGTGTTCAAACATTTGTTTTCGAATTTTTATTCTCACATATAGATTTATATCTTTTCTTACTTACTGTCTCATTGAAAATGTGTTGAATTTTTCTTTTAATGAGTTTTCCATTCATAAGAATGCAATTACACTAAAATATTATTATTTTCCATGTCTCATTGTATTTTTCATTTTTTTTGCATCTAATTTTTATTTTTCTAACTATTTTAAATTCTTAATAATTTAAGAATTTATATTGTGGACGTGTTTTTTAATTCCATATTTTATATATCACCAAAAAATTTATAATTTAAATTTTTTCTTAATATTATAATTTAAAATTGAATTTTTTAATAAAAGTCCCGTGGGTATACATATATGATAAGAAGAGCAGGAGAGGAAGTAGAAGCACAAGATGTCTCGGGTTCTTCGCTCCCTTTTAACCTTAAAGCATCTCTCACTACCGTTCCGCTCTTTTGTTCCTCCCAAGTTCATTGTTCCTTTGAACCGGAACTTTTCTTTCATTTTCCCAACATCACTCTCTGTCAGATGCAACCACTCCAATCTCGTTGAACCATTCCCACCACTGCCACAAAATCCTCCAGGTTTATTCTTCAACTTAACTCCAAAATTCATCATTTTTCTTTGAAAACTCCGTCTAGAATAATGGATGGGTGTTTGTATTTTCAGTTACAAAATTTCCGCTAAGGGTGTACGCAGATTACTCCGTTTACACATCGAAGGGTGTTCTCACCTTGGCTCCTAAACCTCCGGGATTTGAATCAAAAGCCGTATGCTCTGATACCTGAGTTTCTGGTGTTTGTGTGTTTTAACGTGAGTGAGTGAAATGTTTAGTAATGGCAGAAGGTTTTGGTGTTTGTTTTTGCAGTCTGGGGCGTTTGGGGTGTCTAGGGAAGGTTATATGTTGCTCCAGTTTGCTCCTTCGGTTGGTACTGAAGAATCCATATATGATTGGAACCAAAAGCAGGTAACTTGAGATTCTTCTATTGACTCTAATACTTAAGGTCACTGTCATGGGGTTCACATCTTTGACAAAACAATATTATAATTCAGTTACTTAAATTTTTTGTTTAGTCCACTTTTTAGGTTCCTTAACTATGTTAAGATAATATTACCTGATCCTTTTAGTGAGTAATTAAGAAGACATCTCTATATGATGGAGATATTAAATTTTTCTACTATTATATTAGTCTTTTACAATGATACCGATATAACCATGATCGTCCTCGTGAGGGAACACATCTTCCGACTCGACTACCGTGAAACCGAAGGATAGGGTTGAGGATTGCTCTGACTTCTTTGTGTCCAAGGACATCACAACTTGGGAATAGCATTTTTGGTTGGATGCTGAGGCGTCTCCTCCAGAGAATCCTCCCACAATGGTATTCAGATCTCTGAGGACTAGAGCCTCATGGTTTAGTTCTTGGTTGTTCTCGAGGTACTTAGTCAGGAAACCCTCCTTCACCATCTTCGAGAGTTGTTCATGTGAACGTGCCCATGAGCATCTTGCATCGAACGACGATCGACCGTCCAAGATGATCATTTGAGCCCTAAATTCTTTTAGGTGGCTCTCGGGATCTTCTACGCAAGAAAAGAGGGTAATTTTTGGCTTGATAAAATGGGGCGGTATCGGCTCTTCCATGATTTGATGTGAGAACGGTTTGGGGTCATCTCTTGAGGACATGTTTGGGGAGCGTGTCCGAACATTGCGTCGTTCATGTCTATGCATGTTTCTCCACAACTCCTTGTTTGTTTTGCGTAACTCCTCATTGGCCCGAGCATTCTCTTCCATAGTCCTTCGGGAGACTTCTATTTCTTCCATGAGACGCACTTGGTTGATTCACGTCTCTTCCTGTAGGCGATCTTGATGGGCTCGGGTTTTTTCCCTTAGCCGCTCTTGTTCGGCTCAGGACTCTTCTTGCAACCGTTCTTGTTTGGCTCGGGCCTCTTCCCTTAACCGTTCTTGTTCGTCTCAGACCTCTTCTCGTAGCCGCTCTTGCTCTCGTCGGTATTCCTCATTTTCCTGCTGAAGAACTCTTTTGGTCTCCATGATTTGTTGTAAAGCTGGGACCTCGTCTCCTTCGGGCACTTGCGCTCCCTGCCTAGTGTTCCTCATACCGTCAGGTTATTTGGCCCTTCGCGTCTGAGCATTTAGATAATTGATGGGATCGATTTTACCGATTCCCACGGTGGGCGCCAAATATTCTCGCCGACCGACTTGGATCGGGTCCTAGTGGTGGATTCTGGGCCAACCATTCAATGCTACTGCTTTGGGATACTTAAAAGTCCACTGTGAGGGGAGCTTCACCTGTTGACAAGACTGTGACGATCAACTCAGTAGAGCATATAAATATGAGTATAGTGTGCAATATCTGGAATAACACCTACCTCTGTTTAGGGTCTTGAGACCCTTCTGTAATACTCGTAGATCCTCCTTTAGGAGTTAGCAACCACAAAATCACAAAATAATCTGTTAATATATCCCCTTTATTTCAGGGGTATTGATAAGAAAAGCATCATCTCTGACGGTTTATATTTGTTAGAATCAAGATAAATATTTATGGCTTAACTGATTCAGTTATACTTTCAGTTCTTCTTTATGTTTATTGCTGCCTTTTAATGTATGTTCCAGCTGTTAGGGCCGACTCCTTTTGGGGCCATTGGGTCTATTATTATTTGGGCCAAGTTAACTATTTCGGTTTTTTAAGTAGGCCAAGATAGTATGCTTAAGTGCTTGGGTACGTCCGACTAGTACAGTAATTAAGAAGACACTTCTATATGATGGAGATATTAAATTTTTCTACTATTATATTAGTCTTTTACATTTTGGTTATCTTTCCTTATTAAGGTAGGTTTGGTATCTTGGTAAGATAAGTCAGTTTCCGAGAGTTACTCAGACATTTCTGCCATACTTAATGTTTTGGTTTCTCTAAAATGTAATGATTTGTTATGTATTCTTGTGAGTGTTCTACACCAAGTCCACTAATGAATTGTGTGGGTAAATACAACCTGTTAGACTGGAGAAATTAGCATATTGTCCCAGACCACCGTGTGTGCATGATCCCCAAGAATATTCATGTGACATAAGTTCAAAATTTTCAATTTACAAAAGAGAGTTAACCACACTCAATTATGTGTGACCAGGGTGATCCTGGACAAGTAATAATTTCTCATTAGATCTTGTTTAAAATGTAACTCACACAATTTAGATAAAGACAGTGGGGAGTGTTGCTCAGGAACTTAGGATTTCTCGGAAAACACAATCCCATTGGGTATACTTTAGGGGTTATGCCTGGGTGGTTCAAGATTCGTATGTTTTTGCTCTTCAAATGTACAAATGTGTTGTTGATATCGGTTTGAGTGATTGTTTAGAGGTTACACGGGTATGTAATCTTTGTGTGTGTCATTTTGGGGAAACTTGAGTTTTGATTAGTTGGAAATTATGCTAATTTAATGGATAATACTGGCAGTTCATTTGTTGTATGTAAGAAATTAGAGGTGGTGTTAAACAAAAAGAATGTTTTGGCAGAAATCTGTGCAGTGGTTGGACTTATTTCTGAATATAATCAACTTGAAGTTGAAGAAGTTCAGGACAAGACCAACTGAAAGGAAGGAAATTAAGGAAGTTTAAATTTTGTTTTTGAATGAGACTTAAATTAGACATTATCAAGTACATAAATTTTATTTATGGTCTCTTTTCTCATGCCATCCTATGATCCTATCACTAACAAGTAGCAACTCATCATAATATTTCATCGTTCATTGCATTGATGCTTTTGTATGTTTGCCATTGCCAGTTCAACCGATTGGTGTTTTATCTCTTCTTTGAGTACAAAATAAAGATATTATTTCATTGTTCCTTTAAGACAGTTTAGTTGTTAAAACTACCCATAATGACATAGGCAAGGAGTGTTCACAGATTCAATGTCAAACCTTGCAATGCACTATGCCTCCGTTTCTCTCTGGGCTTCTCTTAATAGGACCACTCGTGGGCTTCCCCCAAGGCCCATGGCCATTGAACCATAAAGAAAAGCACATGTGATTTCATTGGAATTTACGATTCTGTTGAACATAGAACATGAGGTAATTGTTCACTTTGCTTGAGTGCAGGTATTCTCACTTTCCGTTAGTGAAATGGGAACTGTAATTAGCCTTGGTGAAAAGGATTCTTGGGAATTTTCTCGTAAGAGTGCTAAGCCAAATAGGTATTTTCTTTCTCTGTGAATTCATCTGTATTAACTAATAAGTAAATCAGTGACCTCTGCACCTGTTGAGTTTTTGTTCTTTTTCGATTTATGCCGTAAGTAATGGCTGCTAAGATTTCATCGTTTAGAGAATTTTGAAAGTTGTATTGTTATGCAGCAATGGAATTGAAGTCAGAAAAGTTTTGAAGGTGGAGCCACTTGTGGATGCTACTGGTCACTCATTTAGCTTAAGTAATTCTCTTTATTCATAAACTTCTGTTGCTGTTATTGTGTCAATTTGATTTTACTTTCCTGCCATCTTGAAGTTGTTGGAATACTCTGCAACTTAGATTGATTCAGTTTACTGTTTTGTGTATCTGCTAATCGATATCTTAGTGATGCAATATTTTAACTGTAATTAGTCATTATGTACTCACTTTAAGTAATAATTTAGCTTAACCATTTTTAAGCCAATACCTGATATATAAAGGAAAAATATTAAATGCTGCAAATATTTACTTCAGTTCTGACTCTGTTATGCCAATTTCCTTAGGTGTTTATAAAAAACCTGCGACCATGGAGGAAATTGAGGAAAACATCTATCTCCCTGTTACAAGGGCACATCTAGCAGTTTTAAGGTCAATTTTCAATGTATGATTTCTTATTCTCTCTCTTTCCTCTAGTAGTTGAATATTCATTGCCATGATCCTATTATAATTTGGAATGAAAAATTCTTGGTTATGTTTATTGAACAAAGCGATATAGCATTTAGAAACAGGTGGTTGCACAACATTTTTTTTTTTTTTAGTGAATCCAATTTTCCTTTATGCAAGCTGATTCATATTTTGATAGTACTTTTGCTGCTTTTGTTTGCAGTATATCATGCCGTACCTTCTAGGTTGGAATGCCTTTGCAAGCACCGTAAAGCCAGAGGTATATAGTCAAGTAAACAGTGCCAACCCCAGATACAGTGCAAACAATGAACGGAAAAGATAGTGATCATTACTTCTGCATTTACTGTAGGCAGTTACACAACCCTGTGCTAACTTCTCAACTTTGACATTTGTTGAATCTTTTCATTCAGATATCATAAAATTGTTTGAGAAATTGAGTATCACTGTTACAATACTCATTTTTAATTTAATTATTTACTTATAATTTTTTTTGTATATCTTTCCTTTGTTTTTTGTGCTCTGGCACTTGCTTTCTTCTTTTGTTTTTTGAGTTCAATTAGAATGTATTGACAATGTAAATATTTCATCAAATCATGGATGAATAGATTCAATTTACCCTGTTCCTCAAATTTTTTTTTTTTAATATATTTTTCAAGTAAGAGCTAAACGTTGGGCTTCAAATTTGTTCTAAAGTCATGCCAAACCAAACTTTCGTAAAGAATATCAGACACAAAAAAGCATAGAGTATATCATATGGATAGTTAGATACTCGTAATGAGTGAGCCTAGTCTAAATCCAGTAATACAAAATGGTTCACATTCCTATCTGTTATTGAACCGATATATATTAGAAAAATAAATTCCTCTTCCACCATATTCTTCAACCATTTTAGGTTCCATAAAATTTCTTTCCTTCAAAAATCAAATTGCCCTTTTGGATAATGGTCAGTTGTTTATATTTAGTCATAGTATCTCAACTATAAAACACACCAATTTTGTGAGGTAAATCAAACGCGAGAAACATAAATATTGCAAAAGCTGAAGATGTTGCCAAAGATCTCAAAAGAAACGTCGCAGAGAATTTCGAATGCTGTAGAAATCTCACGAACGTTGCAAAAATTCCGTGCTATCTTCCTAGGTATCTCATCTCCAGATTCAAGTTTGTTGGAGCTCTTCACTGCTGCGGGATGGGTTTGCAGTGAATCTTCTCCGCTCTCTTTTTGGGAGGTTGAGCTGTTGGAATGAGAAGCAATAACGCTAAAATCGGATATGCAGCCACATACATTGTCTTTTCCCACCATATAAAAAAGGGTTTACCACGCCTCTTCAAGAATATCTCTCTCACGACTTCCTCTCTTCTTAAATTCTTTTCTTTTATTTTTTAATATTTCCGGTGTTCTGGATTCTTACTCTATAGGAGTTTACTTGCTAGTTACGATTCTCGGTATTACACGAGAAGTTTCTATTGTATCCAAGAGGACTTGCACAATACACCACATATAAGTCCTTACGAACAGTGATCACCCACACCTCAGGAAATCAACCTTGTTCATGTTTTTTCAGCCTTTTACTACAACTATAAGGACTTATGGCTGACAATACGAATAACAACAACAACTCTACACCGGAGACGTCAAACGTTGTTTTCGCAACACAAACCATCTTTGTGAAAATGTTTTCGGATGCTTCAAAAATTGAAATCTTCATTGGTTAGAATTTTCGACACTGGCAAGAATGCGTATCTACTCTGCTGGACATGTATGGAGTCGCTTATTAACTTATGAATTCTAAACCCGACTCTAGCACTTGAAGAAAAGATGAAAGAATGAAGAAAGCTTATGAAAAATGGGTAATGAAGCACGCCACTTGAAGTGGTGGGAGACTCTAAGATGAGTCGTGAAGAGCTGTCACTTGAAGTGCACAAACACCCAATATAAGACCCACAAAAAGAGAACACTCAAGACTCACTCAATACTTTGACAAAGTTTCTTTTCTATTCAAAATTCAATGTCCCCATACATGGAGGAAGACACCCTTTATATAGGAAGGAGTGACTTGGAGGGCAAGATGAGTGAAGGGTAGAATGAAAGGGGAGATGGCGACCTAGGGTTTGACTAAGGTGAAAACCACCCCTTAAGCATAGTTTATAGAAGCTACGTTAAAAAAACCCTAATCCTAGGTGCATGTGTCATGAAAAGTTTGCTTGGCACAAACCCAATTTGCTAAGTACACTTCTATTTATGCTATGTAAACCTACTCTAACTTATTTTCTATTTGGACCCCCAAAGTGAGCCCAATTTATTTACAAACATTTTTGTCTCTTAAGAAGACCAAAAGAAATAACATATGATGCTTTGGTCTATGCCCTATCCTTCTTTTGTTGAGGTCCTTCCGACTTTTGGTGGGGCCTTGTCTTGGATGCTGAGATGACTGATCAAAGTGTGAAGTGTCTCTTGTGTCCTTGGTCATCTGCTTGGCTATTTGGGTTGTATCACTAAAAAATAATGAGTATCTAACTTAGTTTCTATTATTGGGAAATAGTTTCTAAATTGGTATCTAATTAGCTACCAACTTTGGAATCTAAATAATTGATAATTAAAACCTTGGTAGGTAATTAGGTACAAATTTAGAAATAATTTATCAATAATAGAAATACCTTAAATACCAATAAATTTTTTAGTCTCTAAAATAGTATATAATTTAGCCAATATAGCAACTGATTCTTTTTGGTCTCTAAATTGGTTTATATTCAATGATTTTCTAGTAGTGTAAGAAAAGGAAAATAGGTTCTAAAAGTTCTGATTGTATGTTCTGAGGCTATGCAGAACATAATGTTGCATATAGGTTTCTTATTCTTAATAGTGATATAATTGAATGTAACACTATAGTAGAGACGAAATTTTTTAAGTTCTTTGAACATATATTTCCATAAAAAGACAGAGAAAGGAAACCTTTTTTGGAAATGAGTTTTACAGTATGTAGTTGAAAATGACCCAACAAGTTTTTTATAAGCTACTAGTGCTCATGATGCTAAACATGTGATAAGGCCATTAGGACTGAAATTGATTCAATTAAGTAAACTAATACTTGGACCTTAGTAGGTCTTCCTAAAGGAGAAAAATCCATTGATTTATGTGGATATTTAAGAAAAAGTACCATCTTGATGGATCCATAGAGAAGTATGAGGAAAGATTAGTAGCAAAATGTTTTACTAGCTCTAGTATTTATCCATAACTTAGTCATTTACCAAATGGATGTTAAAACAACTTTTCTGAATGGTGAACTAGAGGATTTCAAAATGGTGAACTAGAGGAGGGAATTTATACGATTCAAACTTAAGGATGTGTAGTTCCAAGTCAAAAGGAAAAAAGTTTGCAAACTTTTAAAATCTCTGTATGGATTAAAATAGGCACCAAAACAATTGCATGAAAAAGTTGACACTGTTTTGCTTTGTGATGGGTTTTCAACTAATGATGTTGATAAATGTGTATACACTAAATCTAAAAATGGTCAATGTGCCATTATATGTTTATATGTGAATGACATGTTGATTTTTGATACACGCAATGATCTTGTTCTTAAGACAAAACTTTTTTATTTATTTATTGAAGTTTGAGATGAAAGACATGAGTGAAGCAAGTGTGATTCTAAGAGTTAAAGTCATACGGAAGGGAGATGTTATATTTTTATTCCAAGAACAATACACTGAGAAAATTCTTAGGAAGTTTGATTATTATGACTTTAACTCAGTGAACACCCCTTATGATGCTAACTTTAAATTAAAGAAGAAAAGAAGAAAATTTATTTCTCAAACTCAATGTATAAATAATTGAGAGCTTATTGCATTTAATGAGTTTTTTTATATCAAATATTGTTTATACAGTAAGTACACTGAGTACTTACACTCAATGTCCTAGTCAGGATCATCAGGATGCATTTGTAAGACTCATGAATTACTTAAGAGGTACAATAGATTATGCCACTAAATATAGTGGATTTTCCGCTGTGCTAAAAGGTACAATGATGTTGATTGAATCTTTGATTTAGGTGAGAAAAAATCCACTAGTTTTTGTTTACACTTAGGGGTGGTGCAGTTACATGAAGATCGGTCAATCAAACAATTATTGCAAGATCAACAATGGAATCAAAATTTGTTGCTCTCAAAAGGGCTAGTAGTGAAGCTGAGTAGTTGAAAAACTTCTTAGCAAACATTTTGTTAGGAATAAAACAAACCCTGTCTGTATAAATGCATTCTGATTGCTAATCGACAATAGCTATAGCTAAAAGTAAAACTTAATGTTCTCGTCGACTGACTTGGATCAGGTCTTGAAGGTGGATTATGGGGCAATTTTTCTTTTCTGTCGTTGCTGCTTTGAGATGCTTGAAATCCACAGTGAGGGGAGCTCTACCTGTTGACAAGACTCCGACGATCAAGTCAGTGAGAGCATATAACTATGAGTATGGTGTACAGTGTATGAAATAACATTTCCCTTTGATTAGGGTCTTGTGGCTATTTTATAGTACCCGTAGATCCTCCCTTTAGGAGTTAACAACTATAAAGATATTCTGTTGATATATCCCCTTTATTTTAAGGGTGTGGGCAAAGTATTATCTCAAACTATTTATTTTTATTTAGAATAAATACATATGTCTAACTGATTATGTTATATTTTCAGTTGTTTTTTGTACTGGACAGAGTGCTCGGGGCAAGCTCGAGGGTCGGATCTCGGTGCATGGTATAAGCAGGTCAGCTCGGCTGTTGGGCCAGTAAAATGTGCCACGTTTGGTCAGTATGACATAGTTGAAGTAATCTTTTATATGTGAGCATAAGGCTACTAATGAAGGGTATTTGTGAACAAATGGGTACGTTTAGTACATGTGGTGTCTAACAAAAGTAAAACATTCTCTATAAAGCCTAAGCCTAAGAGCGCTAGGGTTGAGGAGAATAGGTTGCATGCATGGTACATAGAGGCTTGTATGCCTACAAGAAATAGATTGAACCCCTGATGTTGGTACATGAGTTGGTACCCTGGTGGTTATTCTGTTAAGATTTATGCACTCCAAGGAGATAAGATTCTGTGCAGTTGTCGTGCTAAGATTGTGCGCATTGTAACAGATTCTCCTCTCATTAAACATGCTTTCACTCGAGATAAGGTTCTCGTGAGAGAAGGTTGTTACAAGAGGTAACCTAAAAGTAGTCTATAAAAGGGACTTGAGATCCCAGGTCAACCAACAAGAACATTTTTATATTCATTGCTGCCCTTTTAATATATTTTTCCAGTTGTATGGGCCGACTCCTTAACACATCATTAGGTCGACTTCTTAACACATCATTGGGCCTATTATCTTTTTTCACCGAGTTAAGTATTTACCTTCTTAAACTAATCAAGCCAGAATAGCGTGCCTAAGTGGTCGGGTCGGTGATGTGAATGCAATAACAAGAATACATGATTCTTTGTCATTCTTAGGAGCAACTTGAGTTGGTCATGAAATGGCACTTTACTTTAGAATTGGATCAATGTTCTAATTCAAGAACTCACAAAGACTTGCACCAAACCAAAGCTCATATGGAAGTCCATATATTGTCAAATGGAATCAAACAACAATGATGAAGAACAAGAAAGGAAAACCGAACAGAAATGTAAGGATAAGCTACTGAAATGAACCGAACAAAGGAAACAAAGCTGAAAACACAAATTCAAACGGTACAAATGAAAGGAAACACTAGAAACTAAAAGGCTACCGAATGAAAATTGAAGAAATGAAAGAAGAACACTTATAGAAATGGAGGTTGCTGGATTTTGAGACTTGGAGAAGCTATTCACGCCACTTGGAGCCTTGTTCCAAGATAAGTGATGGAGTGCCGCCACTTGAAGCTCACCATTGCTCACAAGATAAGGCAAAGGAAGAAGAAGACTCAAAACTCACAATTTCTCTCTAAATTTGAGTATAGTCTCTCTACTTCAAAATCCAAATCTGAATTGTACAAGGGCAACACCTTTATTTATAGCCTATAAGGTGCTGAAATGCAAAGTCAAATGTGCCTCAAATGAGAGTTAAATTCGGCGCCAACTAGTGCATGAAGGAAGTGTGACTTTCCTTCCTAGTTTGGCACCTCTTAACTCCTATCTACACTCCCCCTAGCCTCCCTTACTACTTACACCTATTTATTACATCCGAACCCCTATTCTATAAAAGAAATAAGAAGAGCCATTTTATTATACTGTTGTCCCAAAGCTCTTGCCATGCTCCTAGTGATTCGTTGGGCTTGGGCCCCTTGTTGGGCTTGGGCTTCATGGGCTTGAGCATCCTCTACTTGGTTTCCATCATACTCCCCGGGTTGGAGAGAATTCGTCCACGAATTTGGGAAACCTGCAGCAAAAGGAGTGAGATCAGTAATATTGAAAGAATTACTACCAAGATGAGTAGTGGGCATATCTAACTCATAGGCATTATCATTAATCCTCTTGATGACTTGGAAAGGCCCATCACCACGAGGCATAAGTTTGGACTTCCTTAGAGAAGGAAATCTATCCTTTCTCAAATGAAGGCAAACCCAATCATCGGGCTCAAAGATTAATGCCTTTCTCCTTTGGTTGGCAGTGTCAGCATACTGACCAACTTTCTTCTCAATTTGTAACTTGATGCGGCTATGCAAATCCTTAACAAAAGAAGCCTTTTCAAAACCGTCTTGCATAGAACCTCATCAAGTACAGGAATGGGAAGAAGATCTAGAGGTGTGAGGGGATTAAACCCATAAACAACCTCAAAAGGAGAATGGTTAGTGGTGGAATTTACTACCCTATTATAAGAAAATTCAACATGAGGTAGTAAATCCTCCCAAGCCCTTGGATTCCCGGAAATAAAGCATCTCAATAATTGACCTAAAGTTCTATTAACCACTTCGGTTTGACCATCAGTTTGGGGGTGGCAAGTAGTAGAAAACAGAAGTTTTGTGCCAAGTTTCCCCCATAAGGTCCTCCAAAAGTGACTTAAGAACTTAGAATCCCTATCGGATACTATACTTCTAGGAAGTCCATGTAAACGAACAACTTCCTTGAAGAAGAGATTTGCAATATGACACACATCATCCACTTTGTGGCATGGAATAAAATGGGTCATTTTAGAAAAACGATCCACTACCACAAAGATGGAATCCTTACCCTTCGATGTCTTGGGCAGTCCTAAGATAAAATCCATAGAAATATCAACCCAAGGCATTGTAGGGATAGGAAGAGGAGTATATAAACCATGGGGTTGGACCTTAGATTTAGCCTTCCTACATGCTAGACATCTATCACAGAAGGTATGTACGGATTTGCGCATGTGAGGCCAAAAGAAATGTTCATGCAATGTTTCTAAGGTCTTAACTACCCCAAAATGTCCCATAAGCCCACCCTCATGAGCCTCTCTAACAAGAGATTATCTTATGGATCCTTGGGGAACACAAAGTCTTTTGCCTTTGAAAAGAAAACCATTATGTAAGAAAAAGTCTTTGTGACCGCCCTTGGAACACTCTTGATAGATTAGAGAGAAATCTAAGTCATCATGATAAAGTTCCTTTATGTGATCAAACCCTAAATATTGAACATTCAAAACATTTAACAAGGTATATCTTCTTGAAAGAGCATCGACAACCACATTAATTTTACCTTGCTTATGTAAGGAAATTGCTCAATAAACTCCACCCACTTAGCATGTCTCTTATTAAGCTTGCTTTGGCTTTTCAAATATTTAAGGGACTCATGATCACTATGGATCACAAATTCCTTTGGAAAAAGATAGTGTTGCCAATTTTGCAAAGCTCTAACAAGAGCATAAAGTTCTTTATCATAAGTGGAGTAATTGAGATGACTTCCTTTGAGTTTTTCACTAAAATAAGCTATGGGGTGTCCTTCTTGAAGGAGGACGGCCCCAATGCCTATATTAGAGGCATCACACTCTATTTCAAATGTCTTAGCAAAGTTAGGAAGAGCTAAAATGGGGGCTTTAGTTAATTTATCTTTCAAAGCTTGAAAAGCATTTTCTTGCTCTTGTCCCCACTTAAAAACCACATCCTTCTTTACTATGGCATTTAAAGGTGCGGCAATTGTACTAAAGTCTTTCACAAATCGCCTATAAAAACTAGCAAGGCCATGAAAACTTCGTACTTCATTGACATTGGTGGGTGTAGGCCAATGTTGAATTGCTGCAACTTTTGTTTTATCTACATGCACCCCTCTATGACTAACTACAAACCCTAGGAAGTCTATATGATCCAATGCAAAAAAACATTTAGCATGATTAGCATACAATTTTGCCTTCCTAAGAGTTTCTAACACTTGTCTAACATGTGACTCATGATCTTCTAAAGACAAGCTATATATAAGAATACCATCAAAGTAAACCACAACAAACTTGCCAATGAATGCTCTTAAAACATGATGCATGAGTCGCATGAAGGTTCTAGGAGCATTAGTCAAGCCAAAAGGCATGACCAACCACTCATATAAACCAAATTTGGTCTTAAAAGCGGTTTTCCATTCATCACCATGTTTAATTCGAATTTGATTGTAACCACTCTTAAGATCAATTTTGGAAAATATTTTAGACCCATGTAATTCATCCAACAAGTCATCTAACCTAGGAATGGGATGCCTATATTTGATGGTAATGTTATTGATAGCGCGACAATCCGTACACATCCTCCATGTCCCATCCTTTTTTGGGACAAGTATGACAGGCATAGCACATGGGCTCATGCTATCTTGTACCCACCCTTTAGCTAATAAATCCTCAACTTGTCTTTGAATTTCTTTGGTCTCTTGGGGATTGGTCCTATATGCAGGGCGATTTGGTAAAGAAACCCCGGGCATGAAGTCTATTTGGTGTTCAATCCCTCTTAGAGGTGGTAAGCCTTTAGGAGGATCTTGAAACACATCTTCATATTCCTTTACCAAATGGTCCAAACATGTGGGACTATCCTTAGCCGACTCATATTCAATAGGTCTAGGAATAGCTAAAAAAATAGGCTTGTGAGTAACTATTACCTTTTTAACTTGTTGGGAAGATATGAGAAGGCTTCTCTTGGAATTTTTTATATCTTTTTCTTTCTCTCTCTTTTCTCTCATTTTGACTTGGTCCTCATGGACTTCCTTTGGAGAGAGAGACTTAAGAATGACTTTGTGCCCATGGAAGTTAAAAGAAATTTTGTTGGTAAAGCCATCATGAAAAACTTTTCGATCAAATTGCCATGGCCTACCTAAAAGTATATGAGTAGCTTCCATTGGAACAACATCACACAAGACCTCATCTTTATATTTACCAATGGAAAAAGTAATGAGGACTTGCTTGTTCACCACTAACTCACCAACCTCACTCAACCATTGTAACTTGTAGGGCTTGGCATGAGAGATGGTAGGCAATCCAAGTTTGTCTACCACTCTTGTGCTTGCCACATTAGCACAACTCCTCCCATCCACAATCAAAGAGCATACCCTATCATTAATAAGACACCTTGAATGAAAAATATTTTCTCTTTGAGTTTCATCAAAAGGTTTTAAAACTTGTCCAAGCATGCGTCTTATTACTAATAAGTCACCCTCATGTGGGCTTTCACTCTCACTCTCACTTGGGGATCTAGAAGGTGAGGAATGTCTAGAAGATTCGGACCCATGCTCACTACTATCTACCCCTCATGCATATACATAACTCGTTTAGAAGGGCAATTAGAAGCAATATGTTCATAGCTTAAGCATTTAAAACATTTCTTACTAGACGATTTTTGTGGTGACTTAGGCCTAACATTGGAAGTGGAAGGCTTAGACTCTCTAGGTTTGAAAGTAGAATCCTTAGAAGGAATATTTGAAAAAGAGTTATTTTTATTTTTCCAAGAAGAGTGGTAGTAGTTATCCTTAGAAGAATTTTTGAAAGCATTTTTCCTTGCAAGTTGATTTTCAATTTTACTAGCAAGGTGCACCACATTTTCCAAAGAAGAATATTCTTGTAACTCTACCACGTCTTGAATGTCCCTTCGAAGGCCACTCACAAACCTAGCTATCTTAGCTTCCTCACTCTCATCCATATTAACTCGAATTAAAAGCGTGTCTAGTTGTTTAAAGTAATCATCCACACTTAGCGTGCCTTGATGAAACCGTTGGAGTTTCAACATAAGGTATTTCCTAAAGTGTGGGGGTACGAATCTAGCACGTAAACATGCTTTCAAATCGTTCCAAGAGACCACGGGCGGCTTCTTGTGTAGGTCAATGTCCATGAGGTATTGATGCCACCATTGCATGGCATAGTCCAAAAATTCTAAAGAAGCTAATCTAACCCTATGCTCATCCCTAACCCCATTTACATCAAAAATTTGGTCAACCTTAGCCTCCCATCCTAAGTATACATTGGGATCACTTTCACCACTAAAACTATGAAGTTTTACATTAGGAGAACAAGGGCCAGCCACATGTTGGCGCCTCTCTTCATGGTGATGATGTCTTGGCCTTGCATTGTCTTCATAATAACCATGAGAAGAATGAGAGTGCCTTGAAGAATGCCGAAGAGGAGGAGGTCTTGTCTCACGGTTTAACTCCAAACTTTGGAGCCTTGCCTCCATTTGCCGTATCACCTCAAGATAGTGAGCATTGGATTGCTTGGCATTCTTTAAGTCTTCATAAAGGGCTGCCTTTTGGGGTGAGCACGGTTTGGAAGACTCTCCACTAGAAAAATGAGCCATGAGCAGAAAATACAAAAAACAGAAAACAAACAGTGAAAGAAACTTGTTAGACAAATAAAAGTGAGATATAGGTTGCTGGAAAATGCCCAAGAAAGTACTCAAGCCACTCCAAGAAAGTATGCTGTCCTCAACCAAGCCTTTCTTGTAGAATGGAGGAGCTTCAAATGAAATAATGTCACAGCAAACCAACTTACTAAAGAACAAGTCTCCACACAACTTTAAGAAGAACAAAAAGACAAACAAGAAAAGCTAAACCAAAAAAACAGAGAGCAATGTATGACAAACTAGAAAGAATATGAATGAAAGACAAGCAAGAAAATAAGGAACTCAATGAATAAAGAAGGCACACAAAAAGAGTCCTAACGAAAAGTGCTAGAGTAGATTGAAAAAAACAGAAAACAGCTACTGGAATTTTTTTTTTTTAAAATGCAAACTGTGCTATGTTTACAGATTTAACTGGAATGATTGAAAGTGAACTGGAATGTGAAAAATTAACCACAGAAACTTCAATGTCTTAACTCAAAAATGGCACTGGAATTAGGTAAAAACAGTAAGCCAATTGAGAGAAATAAATTTTTCAAAATTGCTGCCCAATTACCGTATTCTTTTCGGCAGTATTGTATACTTTCCGTATTTTATTTATCATTTTTTGTGTACTTGGAATTTTTGAGTAATTCTTTTTTCTATGCTTTTGTAACACTTTGAAGAATGTAAATCCAAATTTTCACAAATTTCCCATGAACCAATTAATTGCAGTAAATTGAAAACAGTAGCACGTTTGTAAGAAAACAGAGTATCCTATTTAGGAATGAAAAACAGTATGATGAACTAACAAAGACATAATGGAAAGTATGTAAAGGAACTTGTATAGAATGAAGATACAAGCATGGACTCAAATCTAAAAATGAAAAGGCACAAAGGATCAAGCAATAAATTCAAAAACAGAAAGTAAACCAAAGCAAGAAACAATCAAAGCAATAAAAGTACTACAAGAAGTAATGACAATTATGGAATAACATGACTAAGACAAAACTTGACATGATTACAAAATTAAAAGACATATCACAAGATATAACAACAAGTGAAAGGAAGCTTAAGGTCAGCTCTAGGAAGGAGAGTGCCATTCCAAAAGAGCAGCCATACTCATATGAACAATGAGTGCCATAATCCTTTTCACAAACACTTGGTGTAACAAAAGAAAAAACAGCAAGAAAACTCAAAATAAATCCTAAAACAGAATGGTAAACAACTTGAATTAAAGAGCTCTTGAAAGTAAAGTGCAATACAACTCAAAATTTAAGCAAGAAACAAGCCTAGACTCTAGATACCACATGATGTGAATGCAATAACAAGAATACATGATTCTTTGACATTCTTAGGAGCAACTTGAGTTGGTCATGAAATGGCACTTTACTTTAGAATTGGATCAATGTTCTAATTCAAGAACTCACAAAGACTTGCACCAAACCAAAGCTCATATGGAAGTCCATATATTGTCAAATGGAATCAAACAACAATGATGAAGAACAAGAAAGGAAAACCGAACAGAAATGTAAGGATAAGCTATTGAAATGAACCGAACAAAGGAAACAAAGCTGAAAACACAAATTCAAACGGTACAAATGAAAGGAAACACTAGAAACTAAAAGGCTACCGAATGAAAATTGAAGAAATGAAAGAAGAACACTTATAGAAATGGAGGTTGCTGGATTTTGAGACTTGGAGAAGCTATTCACGCCACTTGGAGCCTTGTTCCAAGATAAGTGATGGAGTGCCGCCACTTGAAGCTCACCATTGCTCACAAGATAAGGCAAAGGAAGAAGAAGACTCAAAACTCACAATTTCTCTCTAAATTTGAGTATAGTCTCTCTACTTCAAAATCCAAATCTGAATTGTACAAGGACAACACCTTTATTTATAGCCTATAAGGTGCTGAAATGCAAAGCCAAATGTGCCTCAAATGAGAGTTAAATTCGGCGCCAACTGGTGCATGAAGGAAGTGTGACTTTCCTTCCTAGTTTGGCACCTCCTAACTCCTATCTACACTCCCCCCTAGCCTCCCTTACTACTTACACCTATTTATTACATCTGCACTCATATTCTATAAAAGAAATAAGAAGAGCCATCTTATTATACTCTTGTCCCAAAGCTCTTGCCATGGTCCTAGTGATTCGTCCCCTTGTTGGGCTTGGACCCCTTGTTGGGCTTGGGCTTCATGGGCTTGAGCATCCTCTACTTAGTTTCCATCAGTCGGACTCCAAGCATGTCTGACTGATACACTTACAATAGAAAGAATAAACATATACAATTGAGACATTATTTGGTGAAGCAATTGCTAAAGAGTGGAACGATTTCCATTGATTATGTCAAGTCGGAACAAAAGTTGGCAGATACTCTAACAAAACCCCTACGGAGAAAATTGATTTTAGAAACATCGAGGGGAATGGAACTGATGGAGCTTGCTCCATGCGATATTGATTTGCACTGAAGGAATGAGTGTGGAGAGGCAAAAAAAGTATTTAAAGGATGAATTGGAGTGATTGATTTGATGCAACAAGGCTAATGCTTCAAGTAGAAGCTTGTGAATAAGATTTTCTTCTTCTAAGAGTCCCTTAGCTTAGGATTAAACCCTAGCAAGAGTAAGAGAGAGAACTTGAGGGAGTTTGAACTTAAATTGGTAAGAGTTTCTTTACTTCAATAGAAGTATAAATTATACATAAAGTGATGTGAGTTGATTTTAGAGGGTTCTATTTTAGAGATGACACTTTACTTATGATTGAGATTTTAACAAGTATATGGTGAGACCTAGGGAAGATCCCCACTGGACACGAACTTAACCAAGTGGTTAAGTAAGTGTGAAGGTTCAATTCCAAAGGCAAAAAGGAAAATCACATGATAAGGTGACAATGATGCACAATGTGGAAATTAAAAGACATGAAAGGAAACACAATAACATGATGGAAACCGAATTGAACAAATGAAACAACACAAATATAGGAAAACACAAAGAAAATGGCGTATGGAAATGGAAGAAAGGATGAAAGAAAGAATGCTTATGATGGGAATTAAGAGTGGACACACCACTTGGGATGTGGCTTTCTCCAAGATGAGTGTATGAGGGCCACCACTTGAGAGCTTTCAACTCACTCAAGATAAGACCTAAAGCTAGAGAACCAAGTCTCACACAAATTTGTGCAGAGTTTTCCTTCTTTCTTATAATTCAACTTGAAAATACATGGAGTAAGGCACCTTATTTATAAGAGATTGTGCCTTGGAAAATAAGATGAAACAAGGGTAGGATAAAAAGGAAAAGGTGGGGCGACTCTAGCATTGACTAGGTCAATGTCGCACCCTAAGGCCTGATCTTCTAGAAGATATGTCAAAATCCTACCCTAAAAGGCTACGCTCAAGCTAAAGTGAAAGCACACCCCCTATTATGCTAAAGGAAACCTATTCTACTGAGATTAAAAATAAAGATACTAGTTGATGCTCAGCTCCCAAATGTATATTTAAGATGAGAAGCTAAAGTAGAACAAATATTTAACGTGTATGAGGTCGAAGAGGACCAAAAAGTTTTTGAACAAGAGGCCAATCGTGGTCTCTTGGTATGATTTAAAAGAAAGCATGTGCGTTGTTTGTTCCTCCTCACTATAAGAAGGAACTTTTTTTGAAGCTCCAACGGATTCAACAAGGACCTAGGAGTGTAGATGAATACTTCAAAGATTTAGAAGTAACTTTGACAAAGATTAATATGCATGAACTTGAAGAGTCAAAGATTGCTAGATTTGTGAGTGGATTAAGAAGAGAACTTCAAAATGTTGTAGAACTTTATGAGTATACATCTTTGGAAATTCAAAACATCTTTCAAACATACTCATAATGATGGCTTCTATGACTCATCTTGGGAAGGGTAAAAATAATTTTTCAAAACAAGATAATCCTTCCAAAGAATCCACCCCATAAACTTCTAAAAATCTTTCTCCTTCTAGGACTATATCGCCAACCAAAACCTAAAGTACTAAATGTTTTAAATGGTTAGGTTTTGGGCACATAACTGCCAATTGTCCAAAGAAAAGAACCATGATGGTTAAGGGAGTTGGGGGCAAGTAGTAAGTGACCATAGTGATCAATCTTCTAGGTCTAACTCTCCTTCCTCTTCAAAACCCCCTAGTGAAAATGAATGTGAGATACCTTGTGAAGGTGACTTATGGGTGATAAGGCGAATGTTGGGGACATTTCCAAAACCTTTGGATGATACCCAAAGAGAAAATATTTTCCACACCCGCTGCCTTATCAACAACAAGTTATGTTTCATGATAATATATGAGGGTAGTTGTACTAATGTGGCAAGTACAAAAGTAATGGAGAAGCTTGGATTATCCACTATCTCTCATACAAAGCCCTATAAACTACAATGGCTTAGTGCTGAAGGTGAAATCATGGTTACTAAATAAGTCCTCATAACTTTTGCTTTAGAAAAGTATAAAGATGAGGTTTTATGTGATGTTATGCCAATGGAAGCAACACATTCTATTGGGAAGGCCTTGGCAATATGATAGACAAGTTTTACATGATGGACATACCAATAAAATGTCTTTCAACTTCCAAGGGCATAAGGTTATCTTAAAACCCCTCTCTCCCAAAGAAGTTCATGAGGACCAAATAAAAATGAAAAAAAAGAGAAAATGAAAAAGATAAAGAAAGAAAAGATAAACCGGGTCATAATATCTTACACTGCAAAAAAAAATCATGTTGACCTGTGCCAGAACACAAACTGCACCTCCAAGGTGTTCTTCCTTGTCTTTTTTATTACCTAATAAATCTAAATACTCGACGTCTTGGACAAAGAAGTTGGGGGATGCAATTCCAATACCTCTTAAAGGTTCTCACCTTCTAAGAGGATTATCTTCAAAAAGTCATTTCATCCCTAAAAATTCTTTCAAAAAATGGCTTGTATCTAGAACTTACCCATACGAACTCCTAATGTTTCACAAACATAAGTTTACTTCACATATCCACCTCGCAATATGTTATATGTGAACAAACTGACTATGTTATTTGTAAGAGTTCTAAATTCGAGGTCGAATTCTTTCCAACTTGGGGGGCATGATACAATCCAAGTAGACAAGAAGATGACCAAGGACTCAAGAGACAATTCACATTGTGAGTAGTCATCTCAACAATCAAGTCAAGACCCCACCAAATATCAGAAGGACCTCACTAGAAGAAGAACTTGGCATAGACTAGAACCTCTACTGTTCTTTCTTCTAGTCTTCTTAAAAGACAAAAATATGGTTGTAAATAATTTGGGCTCACTTTCGGGGTCCAAATAGCAAATAGGCTAGAGTAGGTTCACATAGCATAAAAGGGAGTGTACTTAGCGAAATGAGTTTGTACCAAGCCCACTTTTTCAAGACAATGCACCTAGAATTAGGGTTTTTAACCTACCTTCTAGAAACTATGCCTAAAGGTGCAGTTTTGGCCATGGTCAACACCCTAGGCAGCCCCTCTCCCTTGCCATTTCTACCATTCACCCATCTTGCCCACCAAGGCACCCCTTCCTATAAATAGGGTGTCTTGCCTCATGTATTTACAACTTGATTTTGAATAGTAAAGAAACTCTACAAGAGTGATTTTGTGAGACTTGTGAGCTCTCATGTTCGGTCTTATCTTGGGTGGGTAATATCTCAAGTGGCGGCTCAATTTATCTGGGTCTTATCTTGGGTGGGTAATATCTCAAGTGGTGGCTCTTGCATCACTCATCTTGGTGGCTCTAAATGGAAGACCAATGGAGATTGAGAAGATGGAGGAAATCACGACAACGATAATCGTAGTTTGTGACCAAAATTTGAACAATAGACTACATTTGGCCCAAAATCTTAGTTTATACCCAAAATTTGAACAATAAACTACAGTTTCACCTTGAACCGTAGTCTATATTATCATGATAATTTCAAAATTATCACTATGTTTTATTAGACGACGCTCTCGCTTGAATCGACATATACAAACGTTGTTAAACGCTCTTTTTGCACTAGTGTTGATTTGATCCAATTATTACTCTAATTGCCTTGCATTTGTCACACTTGCTAAGATTTAAAAACCTATCTCTCTTATTTAGCCTACCTTTGATAAAAAAATCATTAACTACTCCCCAATGATGCAATCCTGGCTTGCATTGCTCTGAGTCTTTTGTTTCATATATTAGGGTGCGAAATTTGGTGGGATTAGGTGGCTAAAATGAGTGAAAGAAATTTTGAAGTATTGGTGTATGGAGAATGATAATGAAGCTTAAGAGAGGTTAGGCCAAATCCTAAGAGGTTCCTTGCTAAAATACTTAGAAATAAGGCTAGAAAGAGTTAGCTAAGAGACTAGTTGAGGATGAATTTTTTTACAGCAATTCAATAGTCTATTCAAAACTCATTTTCAAGGAGGCTAGCACTTGTATTTATAGTGATATGGGCAGCCAAGGTGCAAGTTTTAACCCTAAAAACTCTCCACTCATAGAAGGACCAATGTCTCTCTCTAATTGGAGAGAATCCTTTTCCATTCCCATCAAGAAAAATGTCCTTTTGGCATTAGTGGGAATCCTCTCTATTAAGGAGATGACATGTGGACTTTCATTCCTTCCTTGCCACTCCATGATTTCTATTTGCACTCTAGTAATTTATTTGTGCATCCTAAATGGTCTAGAGTTGCATTGGGTCCAAGGAGGTCCAATTGTAACTCTAGCTAGACTCTTTCTTTTTCTATTTACACCCCACTCTAATTGGCCCAATACATGACCCATGAAAATTGGCCCAAAACATGGCCGAAGAAAATGGCCCAAACACAAGCCCAAAATAAAGCATATACTACTCTGTATAATGTTTATAAAACTAGCTAAAAAATGGAAGAGCAAACAACAATTAATTCTTCCTGAGATTAGAGTCTTCTGAGATCCTTTCCTGCTTCCAATCTTCTTAGCCAAATATTTCGAGGCTGGATGGGTTTTCATCACCCAATCTTGTAAAATTCTCTTCATCTCCACTTCCCCATAGTTTATTGGTAAATTTGAGAAGAAGTAAGCTTTTTGTTTGAGGTTGAGTGTCAAATTCTTTGGCAAGTACCACTACAAGAAATAATGATGGTATGGTCCCCAAAAGAGCGATGCAAAAAGCAAAAGACAGACTCTATATAGGGCTAGTGTAAGCTTAATGTCCCAATAGAAATGAAATCTAATCTTGTGGTTGCTATGCATTAGTGATGTGAGTTAATTTTAAGATTGCACATTGTTATAGGTTACTCTTTTGTTTATACTTTTTGAGATTAGCAATTTAAGGTGAGAACCCAAAGAAGATCCCCACTGGACACGAACTTAACCAAGTAGTTAAGTAAGTGTGAAGGTTCACTTCAAGATAAGACCCGAATAAATTGAGTACTCAGACTCGAAAAACACTCACACAGAGTTTATTTACTTAATTCAATTCCAATGTCTCCTTACATGGGGAGAGGCACCCTTTATATAGGGAGGAGTGTATTGGAGAGCAAGAAGAGGGGAGGGTAGAAAAGGAATGAATAGGGGGAGCCCTAGGATTTTACCAAGGTCAATGCCGCCCTTTAGGCCTAGTTTTTATAAGCTAGGATTTCCCTTCCTCAACCTTGGTGTTCATGAAGAGAAAATGGGTTTGGCACAAGCCCAAGTTGCTAAGTACACTCATATTCTTATTCTTCTATTTGGACCCCCAAAGTGAGTCCAATTTATTTACAAATATTTTTGTCTTGTAAGAAGACCAAAAGAAAGAACATTTGTTGTTCTGGTATATGCCCGCTGATGTCTTTCTAATATTTGGTGGGACCTTGTCTTGTATGCTGAGATGACTGATCACATTGTGAATTGTCTCTTGTGTCCTTGGTCATCTGTTTGGCTAATTGGTTTGTATAAATTAGAGACAACATGCAATGGGACACAAATTTACAAGGTAGTGTTGGGTAAGCCTACATAAAGAAAAATATATTATTTAACTACAATGTAGGTTTGGGGGACACTAAATGGATATAAAGTTAAATAATTATTAAGAAATTCAACCTCATAAAATCAACTTATATGGTGAGGTTTGCATCCACTTATATACTATGAAATGTCTTCTAACACAACCCCTCACGTTGAGGCGACCAACTCATCTGTGAGACTATATATTATGGGTGATCCGATAACGACCCGATAGGTGGTGGCCTGATAAGCCCAACAAACAATCGCTAGGATAGGCTCGAAATGACTCTGATACCATTTTAAGAAGTGAACTTTAAGCTTAACTCAACCTCATAAAACCAGTTTATAAGGTGAGGTTTGCACCCACTTATATACTATGAAATGTCCTAATCTCTAGTCGATGTGGGATCTCCAACAATAATTAAACTTAGTGTCACTGTTGGGAACACCATTTGAGAAAGCAAATGTGAGTAAATTGTCGCCATTAGGGACACTACCTGAGAAATAAATATGAGTAAAATGCACTTAAGGAGAGCAAAATGGCCACGGAGACAAAAACGGAAAACGAAATTAAGGAGAGCGAAATGGTTGTTAAATCAAGTGTGTTCAAGCTTTGAAGAATCCAAACCCTTTGAAGGTTGATGAAAAGCTGGATGTGCTTGTTGTATTCTCAAACCTTTTAATTGAAAAGTGTTTTTCAAACTAAGTGAAAAACAACATGTTGTTTTGTCGAAACAACCGATTATTTTATACTTAGGTGTTTTTAGAAAGGTTGAAAACTGTTTTTGATGGTTGACTTGCTATCAAACCAAAACAACCGATTGATTCGTGAAAACAACCGATTGTTTGTTTTGGGACCATAACAGAAAACTATTTTGTGCTTTGACCGAGAATTAAATGATTTTATAACTGAATACGCTCCAGTTTTAAATGCTTTGACCAGTCTTTGAAAGCAATAAATAGTTTATTAAGATTGTGTACTGAGCATTAAAAAACTTTGTTTTAATCAAAGAAAAACATATTTGAGTTTTTTTCACTGATTTTGCTTTTGAAAGAGTTAGAGATTGCTTTGAGATTACTGGATCAAAGAGAGTGTGATATAGGATTTTCATCTTGTATTGATTTCAGATCTTTTTTGTAACAACTGTAATCCTCTGTACTTTGAAAGAAATTATGTGTGTATAGCTGAAAAGTGATGTGTGTTCTTGAGGTTATCAAGATCAGCATTCTTAGTGGTGTTGTGCTGAGCCAAAGGAAGTGTGTGTCTTGAGGGGATCAAAGTCACTTCTTTGGTGGTGTTGTAAGTAATCTAGGGTTGATTGCTTAGTGGATTCCCAGTGGTTTCTGGGAAGACTGGATGTAGCTCTTGGTTAAGAGTGAACCAGTATAAACCTCTGTGTGCATTCTCTCTATTCTTAAACTCTTTAATTTCAGTTTTATATTTGTGAACTGGTATAAACAACCGATTGTTTATGCAAAACAACCAATTGTTTTTCTAGTACTGTGCTTATTTGCTTTGTGTTTTTGGCAAACTAAATTCTGATTCAAGTTTTCTCGAAGTAATTTCATTATAGACTTAAAAGTTTGCGAAAACCCTCTTTAAACCATTCACCCCCCCCCCCCCCCCTCTAGTTTAAAACCATACATTCTAACAATGGCCACAAAGAAAATGTAAGGTTTTTTGGAGGAATTTCGAGATTATGAGTTTGGAAGTGTGAGAAAATGTAAATGTGAGAAAAAAATGTTTTAATGTTTATTTTTTTCTCATTAAATAACTTAGCGTGAGTTAAGGTAAGAATAAACGTTCACGTCACCTTAATGTCGCCTATACCTATGCTAAATGTAATAAAATATTAACTTGCATCCACTTTGTGTCCCCATTCTTGACGCAGTATCATTATGCAACTTATTTTTTTATTGCACATACTTTGTGTCCTCATTCTAAATGCTTACTTATTATTATTATTATTTTAATAATAATTAGTGAGTTAAAGATCTCCATTGTGGACATAATATTTGACATTTATTTTTGTGCCCAACTTGAGTAGACTTCATCAATGTTAGTGACTTCTTTATAATAGTCCCCGTTTTTTGTTGGCAGTTAAAATAAATTTTTCTTTTAATGTACCGTTTATGTCATTTTACCCTAAATTGTGAATAGTCTTTTTAACTTTTCACCACAAGAAAACAAGCAATTAGCTTCCAAATTCTTGAGTGGGCCATTTACGGACGCTATTATCGTTGGCCAAAATGGCGAAAAACCCATGCAACAACGACATTCGACACAAAACGGACGCACTTATGGATTTAAATTTTTTTTTGAAAAAAAAATCTAGTTTGCGTCGGCCACGACCCACGCATGTTTATATTTTAAAATTTTAAATTATTTATTTAAATTTATTTAATGTATAACAAATATTTTAATATTTAATTCTTTATTGTATTTATTTTAAAGTTATTTCTTTAATATTATAATAAATTATTTAATTTACCGATTTTTAATATAAATTAGTTAAATTAAATTTATTAAATTAATTAAGTGTTTGATTTAAAATTAATTGAGTAAAAGAAAAGATGTATTTAAATTAATTAAATATTATATAAAATATTTTATTATTTTAAAGATTATTTATTTTAAATTTATTTTATTTAAATATTGTCATAAATATTTTATTTTTGAAATTATGATATAAATTAGTTAAATTAAATTTATTAAATTGATGAAGTGTTTAATTTTGAAATTATTTAAAAGAAGTTATCTTAAAGAGTTTATAAAGATTTGAAAACACGTAGAAAAATAATAATTAATTAAAAAATAGTAAAAGAAAATACGTATTTAAATTTTGTAAATATTATATAAATATACATAAATTTAAGAATATAAATTGAAGATAAAGTAATTAATTAATGCAAATGGACGTATTTAAAAATAGAGAATAAATTTTATCTAAAAATGTTTTATTTGGTTTTTAAAAAAAAAAGTTAGATAAAACTTTTGATTAGTAACTTAAATAAATTTAAATGTTATATGTGTGCAATGGATGAATGAACTAGAATTTTTTGTTTTGATATCCATTATAATTTTGAAGATGTTATTTCTCATAAATGAATCATGAAATCATCTTAAAGAATTAGCGAAAATGTATATGATACAAACATATTAAGATTAAGTATGTGAGTAAGTAACTTATTCTTAATTGTTAGATTGATACAATATCCAAAGTGTTCCAAAGTTGACTACATGCTCTATAAATGTCATTGTTATAGTTATTGAGTATGATCTCGAAAAGAAATTAATGTTTTCCAACTAAAGCACATAATAATGTAGTAAGTTGTAAGTAACGAGATGACACATATGCAATATTCCTTATAAGTGTTTTAATATAGTTTCTCAATATACTAAATAATAGGTATTTGACATAGTAATTTTAGTAGACTTAGTTCTTAATAAATGTAACATAAATAAGTAAGTTTCGATTGGGTGTGATATAGAATGAACTTAAAATCATGGAATAAAGTTCATGATTACATTTTGGATTATAAGTTATGTACCGGTATGGGCGAGACCGACACTTGGTATCCTTAACCGAGACCCACCTAGCAGTCCGAGACCTGGTGTACCTGACCGAGACCAGGGGGAACCTGACCGAGACCTGAGAGACTTGACCGAGGCGACCGAGACCTGAGAGACTTGGCCGAGACCATGGAAGCTTGGCCGAGACGAGTGGAATCATCACAGCCAGCCTGGCCGGCCGACCCATACTACCGTTAACGCTCAAACTAAGGTCAGTGAAGCTAATCCGTCATTAAGGATAAGGTAATACAACCCTAAGCGAGATCCACTCCACTAATCAGGCCCAATAAAGTAAGCCCATTAAAATAATATAAATAGCACACATCCCAAGGAGAAAGGTACGTCATTTATTAATGTTCACCTACCAAAATACTGATCACCCGTTTCACTGACTTGAGCGTCGGAGTGCCTTCGCATGTACCCCCCATCCGGTGTTCACCCGAGACCGAGAGCCGAGGGAGAAGCACGAAGACGAGAAGGACCCCAGTCAAGCACCCAACAACCTGCCCGACCGAGGGAAGAAGACGAAGACTTCAATAGTTCTCTAGGTCCCATCTCCCTAGCAGGAAGAAGTTAACAACCCTAGTCCATTGTCAAGGTAAGAGTTGAACTAAGAAGTGCATTGTAAAGGCTGAAAGAGAGTATCATAAGCAATTTGAGAAATATGAGTCATTTCGTGATAGTTATAGAATTAACTTAGAATCATGGAATATAGTTGATTATTAGATTTTGGATTATAAGTTAGAAGGGATGATGAGGGTATCATGAGCAATTTTAATAATAGGGTTCATTGATATTTGTGGTAGTAGATGTTATGTCACATAGAAATTATACTTAATTTAGTTTTTGTATAAATTAAATTTGTTTATTGTTGTATAAATTAAACAAAGTTTTTTTTTTACAATTTAAATCAATTTTATGTTGTAGAAATTAAATTAAATTATTTTATATAAATTAAAGTAAATTTTTATTGTATAAATTAAATTAAATATTTTTGTATAAATTAAATAAAGTTTTTTTTACAATTTAAATTAATTTTATGGCCACCCACACAAATAAGAAGGGTGAATGGGTTGATAATCGTGCTCGAGAAACTTATGTAAGTTATTCTTTTAACTTTTTTTATATTTAAATTTTAATTTTCTAACATTTTCATTTCGTAATGATCTGCGTAGGAAAACTATCATGAGCACTTGAAGGCCCTTCAAGCAAATAGTTCTCAGGACTCTAACACTGATGTCCACCAACTTGATCCTGCAACTAAGCTTTAAACATGGAAGGAAGCTGCCGGAGGAAAGAGTAGAGGTCAGGTGTATGGTACGGCAGACTTGGCTGCTAACTTACGCAAAAGAGTTTCTTCTCTCACTCAAGCCTCTGCTTCCAGCACTTCACAATCTGGGCATGTGGTTGAAAATGAAATGCTTCGTGCTGAACTTAGTATGTGGAGTCAGAAGTATGCACACTTGGAGGATAAGCTGAAGGTTATAAAAGATTAATTTATGTCAATGGAACGTGACAAAACTGCATCCAATAGGACAACACAATTCGATCATGAGTATGATCTAGAGCAGGATAATCAACTTGTTCCTTAAAGTGTATCCTATATTGTAAGTTTAACTATTTGACATTTTTATTATATATTAAGTATTTTAATTATTTCATTTATTTATTTATATTATTTATATTTTTTTACAGGTTTACCACATCATTGTGGGATTCATTTTGGTACTTTTAGTTAAATTTGTAAACTACAATTTTAATTGTAATATTTTTTTTAAGTATTCATATCATTTTGAATATTTGAATTGATCAAAGATTTTGTTTAACTATTTGTATTACTTTTGTACTTTGGATGTGTTTGTGGATTTGGATGTGTTTGTGGATGTATTGTGAATGATAATAATTTGTCTGAATGTGATTTGGTTGGTATTTATTCTTTACAGGGGTATCCTGGCTATTTATAGGTAAATTGGCTAGAAAAAAAATTAAATTATTTTTTTTTCTTCCCTTTATGCGTCGGTCATGGCCCACGCTAGCTTTTTTTTTAAATATGCGTCGGCTTTTGCGTGGGCCTAGCCGACACATAAGCGAAATTTAAATTATGCGTCGGTTTGGCCCACGCATAAGTCGTCGCATATGTGTCCATCTAGATTTTGCGTCCGTTTTGCGTGGGCTTGGCCCACGCAAGATGCGTCCACCTTTCTAACCCACGCTACTTTCCTTTTGCTTCCAAGCTTTTTTGTCGGATCTGGAACGGACGATAATCCGACGCATAAGCGTCCACTTTTTAACTTTTGCGTTCGTTTTTGACCCACGCAAAATGGTTGTTTTCGTGTAGTGTTTGAAGTAAAATGCATTAATATTTTTAGACTATTTAACTTTGCCATATATTCTGTGAAAAGTTACTTTAACTATTCACATAAGTAGTGAACAAAAAAGAAAACATTAAAATATATTGATAAAGAGATTAAGAGAATTAAAACTATTTTTTTTATTAATATTAGGGGTATATGATTTTGGAAAAAAAAGTTCAAGACACATTTAATACTGCTAATTGTAATGGATAAAATTTATCTACATTATTGTAAGTATTATTTGTTTCATATTTCAATAAAAGTTATAGTTTTATCACAATAATAATATGCATATTAATCAAGTCGCATAACATACATTAGAATGAACAACTTCATATGCCATAAATTATAATATTTACAACCTCACATTGCCGGCCATTAAAGTTACCCATAGAAAATTAAGGTAATGCAAAGGTCCTTTAATGGTGAAATGTTTTCTTTTATGAAGCTGCAGTCGGCAGCAGGAGTTAATGGCTCTTCAAAGGTTGGAAATGGCTTTCAAAATTAGGGACAAATAATTCTTATCATCAAGTTTAGTTGGATTGATGTACTAATGCTCATCAATGAGAATGAAATGTCTTCACTTCAAACCCTAAACCTCATAAAGCCAGTCACACTATTTACCCTTATCGAAATAATGGAAATAAGAATAATTTTTTAATTTCTATTGTTTAGTTCAAGAAAACATAAATATATAAAAGAAGAAAGAGAACTTTAAAAAAACTGGTTTGCTTTGTTTTTCACTTAATTAATTGCATCTCAAAAACTTGCTTTTATTTTATTCCTTTTTTTTTATCTAACCAAAAATTCAAAAATCATCTCCCATTACAAGTAAAATCAAGAATTAACAAAACCAAAAAAGTTGGTACAATAATTTGAGTTCTTAGTATTTTAAAGTTTTTACAATATTTTTACAAGATCATAACATATTTCAAAATGATAATTAAACACTAATATCTCACAAAATATGACTTTTTTTATCAAATATTATTTTTCAAAATAAAATCAATCCACTAAGTTGAACATTTTACTCTATTTAAGACGTGCATATAATTATTACCTTTAACAATTGGTTAACTTGAAATTAAACCTAATTAATATACCAAATGATTATCCTTTATTGTACAAATTCTCCCTATAAAAGTAGTCATTAATACGGGGAATATGTGAGTGTTCGTTAAACTACATAATAAAATAAAATATATATATATATATATATATAATTAGTAATTAATACATTTTAAAATATTCAGTATTATAATTGAAGTGTGGTTGTCAAGGAAAGGCAAAAACCGTCTTTGAATTTAGCTTATAGACACTAAAGCAACCACCCAGCATCCAGCTCCTATCTAACACAACTACCTTCTACATAACATGAAGATAAAGATGCTCTACAACATCCTCCGTATCAGCAACTTTGCAGGCAAAGGCCGGGATTGAGAATCCCATATGTGATAGAAAGAACAACTAAAAGAAGAAGCCCCATGCTTCAAACTTAACCACGCTGATAGTTGGGCTGAATGAAAGATTTCTTCAGCATCAGCTATCCCTTGTTTAAAAACAGCCAAGTTTCTCTGATCCCATATACTCCAGAAAACAACAACCCAAAAACCCTTCCAAAACTGATTTTTTTTTATTGTAAAATGAGCTAAGTGAAAGCTCTTGAACTGTTTTATAAGGTCCTTGTGCTTTACAGACAATATACATATATATTTGAGACAGAGAGACCATACACGTTGTGCATAGAGACAAGACAGAAAAAGATATTGAGATGATTCTTCTGCTACTTTACAGAGCGCATAAAGAGAGGAGTTGGCGACCATACCTCTCCAAATGAGGTCATCATAAGTTGGAAGCCTCCCAAGTAAAATCCTCCATGCGGTAAATAAAGCTTTGGGCATCGCTTTAGCTTGCCATAAGAGAGAAAAAAATATCGTGCAATATACCATTAGATTGGATACACAAGGTCATATATGCAGATTTCACAGAGAAAACACCGTTGGGATTCGCACTCCATACAATAGTATCCTCAGTTTCCTTACTCAGGATCTTCCTTGTAATGAGATTAATTAGTTATGCCTCCATAGAGCTTCCCAATCGAATCTAGGCGTTCTCCACCTTAACCTCCATGTCCACCCTAGAGCCTCCAAGGAACCTACCTCACCCACCATCTTTCCTTGATCCATGGAAATGGTATACAACTTGGGAAACAAGGATTTAAGCTTATTATTGTCCATCCAGGCATTGTCTCAAAACCTGACTTTATCCCCGGATCAACTTTCCAAGCAACAAATTTATGGAACCATCCCTCACCTTCTCCCTCATCACATGCCTTAGATAGATCTCTCCACCACCAGGAATGACGGTTACCAGAGTTTTGATTTCTTACTGCACCAGTATAGTACTTGGATACCAAAATCTCTTTCCACTTCCCTTTTTCCTCACTCATCGGCCTCCACTTCCATTTTGCTAGCAAGGCATGATTAAACATTCTAATATCCTTGACCCCCAAACCCCCTTCCTCCTTTGTTTTACATACATTTTCCCAACGGACCCAAGATATATGTTTGTGATCATTGCCCCAAGCCCAAAGGAAACTCCTCTGGATGCTAGAGATTTTGTTACAAACTGATGTCAGAGCTTTATAGAAAGATAGATAGAACAGGGGTATGGAGGTTAAAACCGATTTAATCAAACATACTCTACCTACTAGCGACAAGCATTTCCCCTTGCAAGCACTGAGTCTAGCTTTAACTTTCTTCACGATTGGTTCCTAAAACTGCACCCTTCTTGGATTACCACCTACTTGTAACCCCAAATATTTAAAGGGGATCTGCATGACGCCGCAGTTAAGAGTTCTTGCATAGGTCTCAAGAGAATTCATGTCAACCTTTATACCTGCCAGCTTTTATTTTTAAAATTTAACTTTAAGACCAGAAGCCAACTCAAAAACCCCGAGAATCGCCTTAATTGTAAAAATATTGGAGTTTGAATCTTCACACATGAACAGGGTGTCATCAGCATATTGCAACATACAACATTCTATCTCAGCTCTCCCCACCTTGACACCTCGTAACAGGTTCTCCTTTAAAGCTTTGCGTACAAGACCAACCAGACCTTCTGCTAGAATAAGGAAGAGAAATGGAGCCAAAGGATCGTCTTGCCTCAACCCCCTTGAAGGCCTGAACTCCTCCATCGGACTACCATTAACCAAGACAGACATAGTTGCCGACTCCAAACAACCTTTCACTCACTTTACCCATTTACTGTGGAACCCCATCCTATGTAACATATCAAACATAAAGCTCCACCTAACCGAGTTGTATGCCTTTTCAAATTCTACCTTTAAACACACACCACTCCTCTGACTTCTCTGTACCTCCTCGATCACCTCATTGGCCATCATAACACTTTCTAACATTCCCCTATCTTTCAAGAAAGCTGACTGAACCTCATCAATAACCAAAGGCATGACATCCTTGATACGACACGACATCACCTTAGTTATGATCTTATATAGGGCTCCCACTAGAGAAATTGGTCTGAACTGATCAATCATAAAAGGGTCTTTCACTTTAGGAACAAGAGAAATGAACAACGCATTGCATCCCTTTGGAAAGATCCCAGATTCTTGAAACACGTACACAGCTTCCATAATATCCTTCTTTAAGGTCTCTCAATTGCTCTTAATTAAATTGAAGTTAAAGTCATCTGGACCCGGGCTCTTAGATCCCTCACACAGCCACACCACAACCTTTACTTCCTTCTCAGAAAAACCATCTACCATTCTCAAGCTAACCGCCTCAGGGAGAGACATGAAGTCCACGGAACCAAGCCTAACACTAAGGTCAGGAGTGGCCATGAACCTTTGCTCAAACACTCACTTTGCTTCCATGTGCACAGTTTCTGGTTCATCACACCACTGGTTGTCTAATTCGACACCTTTAACTTCATTCCTGGGTCTTCTCCACCTAATTAGAGAGTGATAAAATTTGGAGTTAGAATCTCCATGCTTAAACCAGATTGATCTAGCTTTCTGCCTATATAAAGATTCCAACTTTTTATCTAACAGCTTTTGTTAACTGAGTAACTCCAATCTCCTTAAGTTTTCACCCTCCAGAAGATCACAGTTAGCATCCTTGACGTCTAGCTTCTCAATCTCCTTCATAATCATTCTCTTGTTCTCCTCAAGATTCCCAAAAACACTTTTATTACACTCTTTAAGGTCACCCTTCAGTAGCTTCAATTTATCTTTGAATTTGGAAATGCTATTGCTCTGCACCTCATATGTGTTCCACTTACCCTTCACCAATTCCTTGAAACCAGGTTCCAAGTGCCAAGCATCTATTGTTTTAAAAGGTTTAGGAGCCCAATCTTTGACCCATGATTTGGCTACTATAGCACAGTGGTCTGAGACCTCCCTCGACTGTACATATTGCTTGCTCATAGGCTACACTTGGAGCCACTCCTCGGATACCAGGATTCTATCTAATCTACTTTTAGCAAACTCATCTGATTTGTACCATGTGAAATTTTTACCTACGATAGGTAGATCCATCATCAAATTCTTATCACTGAACTCGTTGAAATCTCTAATCTCTTTCTTCTACCTAGAATATCCTCTAACACCTTTCCTTTCTTCTACACACCTGACAGCATTAAAATCTCTACAGCAACACCACACCTCATTTTGATGAGAACTTCTAATGATTGACAAAGCATCCCACATAGCGACCTTATCACTTAAAGAGGAAGCAACATACACATTAATGACGACACATAAGCAATTCGATTTAGTGTGGTGCCCAACAATAGCTATGAATCCTCTTCCTGTAAAGTGAAAACAGTATATAAACGCTTCATTGTGCCACATAGATAGAATACTCCCAGCCCCGTTTACACCTTCATTATGTACCCAACCGACAGAGCAAAGCACCTACTATCAAAGAACTCCGTAACTTTGGTCTCTTGCAGACAGACAAACTCTGCACCCTCCTTAGTAATAATATGCTTAAGGTATTTAGCTTGTGTTCCTCCTCTTAACCCTATGATGTTTAGATTGATAATAATCATAACACACCACTCTTATTTCCCTTCTTCTACTTGCTCAACACTTGTTTGTCCCTATCCTCCAAACTCTCTATTCTTTGATCAGCATACCTTCATCCCGTGAGCATGTCGTTCCCAACCTTTTGCCTAGGTCCCAAATCAAGGTTGATTCATATTCAACAACTTCTTTCCTAATTATTGCACTCAACAATCTCAGAATCAGACATGGCATAAGAGTTTGAGCTTGACCTGGTCGAATATCTATTCCCATAATGTCTAGGCCCTCCTTAGAGCGCCACCGCCGGGCCCCCTGCTCCCAAAGCGAACAAAGGTGACGAACTCTTGCTGAAGTTTGACAACCGTCCACCGCTACAGTTTCCTCCTCTCCACTAACGATGTCGATATTCTTCTTCCCTGTATTTCCCCCATAACCTTCCACCACAAGCAGGTTCCGATGATTGGTTAGTTCTGTTTGGAAATCCTCTAAACAAAGTGGCGGGCTAGTAACCCCTTTACTACCATCAGACAACGGTTGCGCCACCCTCGCACTTTCCGACGTTGACGATTGTCTAACGTTGTCTACCGTAAAACAGACTCCTCCCATAGGTGCTCCTGACCCTGATACACGGACGACACTAGTGCACAATTGGGCGTGTGAACCACTTTCCCTGAGTTGGGCCTCATTTAATTTGGGTCTAGCACTAAGAGAACTAAAAGACTCCACCACTTCTACTAAGTTATCCAAGGAATTTTGGATACCCGCACACGCATCGTTGACCTGTTGAGTGACAAACACAACTATCCCCTCCGTTGATACTCCCTGCAGACTCAATTCCTTTCTGGTGAAAGGAGATACTCTTTTTTGCTGACAGGTCTCAAAGCATTCTACACATTCCCTTTCTAAACCTTTTTTTGTTTGTTTCGTTGACCAACCCCTCCCTTCCCCTTTGGGTTTCCCTAGCCACCAACAACTCCCTCCTTCGTTCCCCCCTCTTTGTTACTTAATTTTGCAGAGAAGAGTGAGTCTTCAACAAAGGATTCAAATGACGATACACTATCAGATGATCCTTCATGATTATAAGCACACTGATATTTGTAAACTTCTCCGTCATAATTATTCACCTCCTCAGCAATGGTAACATTGTACATAATCCCATTAATCTGAAAATCCTTAGACAACTCTGCCTTACGAGACTTTAACACACGCATCTGAAAATGGGCATACTCCAGGTGGTTCCAAGACAGAGTAGCTTCGTCAACCTCCACCAGTGTTGCTACTTCCTCCGCAACTTTCGAAAAACACTCCTTACTCCATAGTTGAAAGGGTAGCCCGTAACATCTAACCCAAACTCGTTTATAGCTTACCACAAGAGACTCTGACCAAGGTTTAATGTCTTTGAAGATATAGTCAAAGCAATCGTTATGTAGTTTAACGATGTCTTCCATTCTTTCCTCAGCCTTAGGAGTCAAGAGGACGAGGTTATCACCCATATATTTCACCTTGAACATGTTCATCCCTCCCTTAAGACATTCCTATTGCAGCAACTCAAAGTTAAGCTCAGACGACATATGACCAACCATACTATTAGTCATTCATGGCAAGATATGTGCCTTAGTCGTTAAACTAGGACCTCTCCATAGGTCATGAGTTGTTCTTCTTACTGCATCAGCATAAGACTGCTTAACATTTCCCTTTCTGATGACATCCTTCCCTCTTTTTTCCCTCCACACCTCCTTGCTCTTCCTTTGGACATGAGAAGGAACGCCACCACCACTTCTAGTCTTCTCAGCCGTATTAAGAACACCACCTTTACGCTCCATCCCTTTTCTCTTGTACCTTGGTATATTAACATGAAGCTTCATGTTTCCAATATAACAACGATATAGCTCCCTCTCCATGCTCACAACATTTCCTATATCAAAGAATCTCACAAACCCAAATCTTCTACCCCATCTATTTAAACGCTTAGATATGAAAACCTCTTTAATCCTAGCCCACTTTTAAAACAACTTAAGCATTCCATATTCTCCATGACTATCTGAAAAATTTTGAGAAGAAGAACGTGGTAAAAGAGTTTGCCGAGAGTTGATGATTACGCACCACCGATCTTCTCCACGGTTCCTCCAGCTTCCTCCCTCTCATCCCAGGCGTTTATCTCCTTACTGGCAGTTGCGATTAAAACTACAAAGGAAGAGATGTTTGGAGGTTGTTAATGTTATTAGGTTTCCCATCAAGTGGTTTCCATGGATTTCCCTTGCTTTGAGTTTTTGGTTTGATTATAAAACTAGATAAACCCTAAATGAAAGATAAAAAGTAACATGGAGTTTATTTGACCGAAATAAAAATGAACTTGTTTTACAAAAACTAAAAAATATTTAATTTATTTTTAATATAAAAGAATTTCACAATCTTCTAAAATAACTTATTTATTAATTAAAATATTTAAATAATACTCCAACCCTATAAAAAAGACAAAAAAAAAAAAAATCTTTAACCCAACAAACAATCTATAATCATCCATATAGTATAATGATACGTAAAGCTATAAATATCTATTATTCCTATTAGAACATGTATTGGTTGTATGGGTAAAACACATAAACCAGAATTGTGCCCATAGACTGCACTATCACTCTTTTTGCTCTGTTTACCAACCTCCTTTTGCCCATTTGCCAATCCGCATGTTTTTAAGAACCCAGTTGTTGTGTTGCTGCATAAAGATATCTTCCTCTCTCCACTGGCTACGTTTTATTATGCAGTGTGATTTGCACTGTTCCACCTCAAAAAATAACAAAAGGAAAAACAACACTTACTACTATTTTTTATTTAAAATTTGCAAACAGCTAATAGGATCCATACACCAGCTGATATGAAAAAGGACACACATTTTCATTCCCAATTATCTATGACTACGCTTTCATTTAAGCCATAGAAAATATTCTTATAGGATTCATCAACCTTCCATTGTTAAAAATAATACTATTTCTCTGTCTCATATAATTGCAATCCACAAACACCTCCAAGCATCAGTTTCTACTCAAATTATCTTTCGTTAATACTTTGTTCTTTACTAACCTCCAAGTGAACAATTAAACGAATGGAAGTTATATATGCTTTAATATATAATTTATAAAAGGGTAAATTCTAACAAACATATATATAATTTCTATCCATCTATATAATTTTTTATTTATAAAATATTGCTAACTAATCTGATTTTGGGTCTTATAATGGAGAACAGCACACAAAGCACCATTGTCTCTCTTTGTAATGACTGTGTGAATGAAAGTCAATTAAATGAGCATACGATTGTGGAGAAAAAAAAAATGGTTGTATACATGCATTTTTTGACAGCCATCATGCCAGTCCTGGTTTAGTTAAGAATAATGTGGCTAGATTCATCATTATCACATAACAAAAATTAATAACAAATTTGTTTAGATATATGTTATTTATTATTAATTAAAGAGCTATCAATAAGGTAAGAGAGTGAGGTTTCTCTTTTCCTAGTCTCCCCTTTAGGGTTTATCTCTCATTTAAATAGTTTGGAATAAATTCACAATATTATATAAGTTATTTTAGACATTTTAGATTGATTAATGGACCGATAGAAATGTTATGTGTTTTTTTAACTCCTGTACTAGAAAACAAAATAATCAATATAAGTTTATTTATTGTCTTACTTAAATGAAAATCAATATAAAAAATTACTAATTTATTATAAAGTTATCACCCTTTCTTTTATACTAATATGTAAAATATATATTCTATATTAGTGAAAAATATTTTAAGAACAAAAATTCCTTCTTCGGAACAATTTTATGACTAATTTAGATAATTTGTCTAATATCTTATATTTATTAAATAAAAAGTTGTAGGTTTGTAAGATATAAAATGTTAGAATATATATGATTCTCCCTTTCTTCCCGATTTTCTGGAGGAATGTTGAAAAAATCAGTACACGTGAATAATTAGGTCAAAGTCGTTGTGGGATGTTTAAATCACATCTACTACAGTGCATGAAGAGCTTGATATTTGTACAGTTCTCTTATGTTTGTTCACATTACTGTATTCACCTTTTTTTTATGTTATTTTCCTATCAAATTTCAAATTCAGGAGATTAATATAAGTTAAGAGGACTGATTAGAAGGATAGCTTTTATCAATGAAATAAAAAGAAAACTTTTATATATATTTTCATAAAAAATAAATATGAAAAAAAGTGCATTTAACAATATTTTCTTATCATCCAATGCATTTGTTTTATTATTTGTTAGATTATTTTAAGAATTATATAAATGTGAATATGGCATTCCGTTTATTGAAAAATAAAATTTCTACGTTTTACGCGATTTTTTATTCCACGAACAATCAAGGTTCACATGGTTTTTTCCATGACATATAAATATAATTTATCCTATAATCATTGTTAATTTCTACTGTTTATTCTCGTTTCTTTCATTTATCATTTAGTTTTTTTAGGTATAACTAAAAAATGCAAATATTTCCACCCAAGTATAATTTTAATTTTCTGTAAAATAATGTTCAATTTAGTCGTATTTTTAAATATTTGTGATTCCTAAAAGTAATCATATATATATATATATAAACACACACAAAAACACACAAAAACCTTATGAACTCTTTAAAAAGTACCATGATACCTTGACACTGCATACATGATACCTTGACACTACATACAGTACTTATTCTTAATAAACAAAAAAATTAATATTTTAACTATTTTTTTAAAAATTTTAATTTAAAATATTATTATAAAAGTTTGTTGAATGTTGTTATTTACTGTGTGCAGTGTTAACAAAATGTTTTCCCTTTAAAAAGCACTTGATCTAGTTTAAATGGTTACCTTCAAATTCCTAAAAGTGACCAAAGTTAAACATTAATTTAAAACAGAGTCTACTTAACTCATTAAATTTATTAAGTAAACATTAATATGATATGTATAGTTAGATGAAGAAAAAGTCCTTCAACGCACTGTAACAAGAGTCAACCCAAATCAAGAAAAGACACATGCATATACACACGTTTGCACAATTATGATGGCCCTTTTTATTCAATGAACACACTATAAATTAATCATTTTTTGACCAGAGGTGTTTAAATCTCAGAAGAAATCTCATTCACCTTGCACTCATCCCCAGAAAATACATATATACTTGAATTACCTTCTATTTCCTTCATCTCTTTTCCTCTCTCTTATCAAATACCAATGTGGCAGTCACTTTCTTATTATTATATATTGTTTTTTATATGATTGTCTCTTGTATGTGTCATCATTATTGCATGCAGGATCAAAAGCTCGAATCTGCTATAAGAAGAAAATGGAACAGGCTAGAGAAGAAAACAAGATGTTGAAGTTCTTGGACATCCTTGAACAAGATAAACCTGAAGATGCTACAAATGCTAAAGGTGTAAGTAGCCAAAGTGAAGAGAGTGAACCTTTGTCACTCTCTCTTGGGATATCATTCAAAGGAAAGATTAAGGGTAAGAGGAAGCAAGATGAGGGTATGGATAGAGGACTCACACTTGGGTTAGATATCAATTTGGATCCTGTAGATCATGCTGAAGCTGCAAATATTTCCAGCTCTGCAAGTAGCTTAGGTGGAGGGAAGGAAGAGGAACCAAGTGAGATGTGGCCACCCAGTAAAGTTTTAAAGACAATGAAAAATGTGGATAAAAGTGAAGCTTTTCAAAATGATCAGCCCAAGAAGACTAGGGTTTCCATTAGAGCCAGATGTGATACACAAACGGTTAGTAACATGTTAATTATGTTCAGAAGATAGTCATATGTGCTTGTTCTTGAAAATATATAGCTAAGATTGATTTTATTGCAAAGTCTAGAACACTTCAAATATAATATATAGTCTTAATTAAATTAAAAGAAAACAAGCCCTAATGAAAACACATATTAATTGGAAGAGAAAATAAAAGCCTAAGTTATGAAGGTGTGAAGGATCAAGTTAGTCTAAAAACTTGCTATCAGATTATTATTATTATCATCTGTATATTGCAATTTGTTTTTATATTTCTATATCTAAAATGCTGAAATTTATTTTCTTGAACTTTAATACAGATGAATGATGGGTGCCAATGGAGAAAATATGGACAGAAAATGGCAAAAGGAAATCCATGTCCCCGAGCTTACTATCGATGCACTGTTTCTCCATTGTGTCCTGTAAGAAAACAGGTAAAGGCTTCTCTTATGGCTTGTTTTAGATGATTAAAACAGAGTAGAATAAAAAGAAATATCTTTTATAGGCGAAGAGAAAAAAAGAATGAAAATTAACAATTAGTGTAGGTATAAAATTGTGCATGTAGTTCAGCACCACTAATTAAATTAATTTCTTTTATTTTCTTTACTCCTTCAATTTTTTTCTCTTTGCATCTTGATTTTCACTATTTCATTGTGCTGGTTTTACTAACTTTTAATTGATTTTAGGACATCAAATTGAGCTTAGATTAGAATCCCAAAAGATTTTAATTAACCTTCTTTTCTTGTAAATAATTCAGGTGCAAAGATGTGCTGAAGACATGTCCATATTGATCACAACCTATGAAGGAACCCACAATCATCCACTGCCTATGTCAGCCACTGCAATGGCCTGCACAACTTCTGCTGCAGCTTCCATGCTCCAATGTCCCTCACTGAGTTCAGAGCATGGACATGGACTAGTCAATTCAGCTATATCCTCCATTACCAAATTTAGTGCTCCTAATTACAACCCTCATAATGCTCTAAACTTCTCCACATACCAAATTTCAAGACCACATCAATTCTACTTTCCAAACTCATCTATTTCAAGCTTGAATTATCACCCCACAATCACTTTGGACCTTACAGCACCCCCAACAGCCTCAAACTCAAGCTTCCCTCACATGCCAAAATACTCATCAACAAACCTTAATTTTTCCTCAGATTTCTCTCCTCCACAATCTATCATGCCTCCATCACCTTGGAGCAGTTACAGTGGTTACTTCAACTCAAGAGCACTAACTCATAATATAAACCATGGTGGTTACTTCTTAAACCCTGGAAGTCAAAATCAGCCTCTTGAGCATCTCCATCAACCTATTTGCATGACCAACAATAACTTTCCTCAACGGTTTTTGCCGGATTCCATTATTGCTGCAACCAAGGCAATCACAAGCAATCCAAAATTTCACTCAGTGTTAGCAACTGCCCTCACAACATATGTTGGCAATGGAGCCAGTGGTGATACGTTAAGAGAAAACCATGTTCTTGAGAATGCAGAACTGAGCTTAAAGCTGTGTAGTGAAAAATAGCATAGGATGTGCATCATCAAGGTACTTGAGTGTGTCTTCTTCTGCTCTTAACACTCAACAAGGAAACTCAAGTATATTTCCACTACAATTACCTGAGCAATGGAAGTGAAACAGCATAAAGTATATTGACTTTAATTTTTGTATCGTTGTTGAATAAAATTAAGATGTATGCTCAAATCATGTTCAGTAACATGTTCAATAATATTAAAATGTGTATCTCGGTATGTGATATTGATTTTAGTACCGAAGGAGTCTTGACATAGCCTACAAAAGGACATGCATGAAAGTTACATCTACGGATTTCGAGGTTTTGTTTTGCCTAATAGGAAGGAAGAGTGTTGATGAGCAGTTTTCAAGGTTGTTTGATTCTCAATTCCCGGAATTCCATTAGAGATTATAGCATGATGTTGTTAAGTATTTTGTGAATTACTTTCATAGACTATATATGTTGTAATTTCTCTAGGAATATATTAGGGTGATTAAACACTAATATGAACCCGTGTGTGGTTCTTCTCTTTTATATAATGCTTTTTAATTTCATTTTTACTTTTTTTTTTATTAAGAAGGAGTTTTTTTTTTTTTTATCAGCAATGAATTAATTAAATTAAGAGGGATACTTCAGGGGTACCTCAACCCGTATACATCAACCATATGGAGAGTGACACTACAAAAAAACCAAAAGGAAATCCAGGACTAACAGAATCATAAATGCACCCACCCCAAGCCTCAAGCATATGGGGTGAATGACGAGCATATCTAAACCACAGAGGTTAAAAATTAACAGGTGCACCATCATGACGAGGAACTAAAGGAATGGCAGTAGCCACACCATCCTTCAGCTAAATTCTGCATCCAAAATTCACCTGCCACAACATTACCACCGAACCAACTGCCATCGGCCTAAAGTCAGGTCTGCTATGGCATCTTCTTGAAGGGCACAAAACCGAGCATGGGCTCTTTTACTTTCCAGCATCAGAGGTGAGTAGCTTCGTAATGTTTGGCCCCAAGCCAGCTAGACGAATGCTAGGTGGTGATGGTCCAGCATTTTACAGCAACCCAGCTTCCAAAACGTTCCAGACGTGCCTTTGTTCAACTGCTCCCCTTTAGGTACCTGCAACAAAATCTACACCAGATTGTCCTACCCAATCCTCACTGTATATAACCAACCCAGCGGCAACCACGATCACCTGCAACCCAGTCCATTCCTCTTCCATACTAGTAATCCAGCTTCATCCCTCACAGCATCCAGTTATGCTTAGGCATCGTTAGTAGCGTGGCATCTATGTCCGCCATACACTGCCAAAGGCATTCGGCCAAGGCTGCCAAGAACAGAAGGCACAAAAGTCACCATTCCTCCCTGGACACCTCACAGGCCACCAAAATTACTTTTGATATATTGCAGTACAGGCCAGCTTAGGAACAGAGCCGTTCTTGGCCCCCTTCATTTATAACTCTCGATACAAGGCATTGGATTCAAGATCCAGTCAACGAAAGAATAATCAAACCTTTGTACCTTATGCTTCATCCATAGCCAGGATTTAAGTTGGGCTTTTTGAAACACCTCTTCTGCGTCTACAATTCTTTGCTTAAACACCACCGAGTTTCTGTGCTCCCAAATGCTCCTTACTATAGCTGCCCATATACCTTTCCACACCGAGTTTTGTTTGTTGCTGGCCTAGGTGAGCAGGAAGCTCTCAAAGTGGCACATAAGTACATTACTTTCTACAGACAAAGTGTCGATCCATCTATGACACAGGCTCCATACCCGCATAGCCAAATCGCACTCCATAAATAGATGTTGACTCGATTCGATCTTGTCATGGCACAGTACACACATTGTAGACTCTAGCATCACCCCTCTCCTACTCAAGCACTCTCTAGTTGGCAGTCTATCCAGTAGAGCTCTCCATGTTGTGGTTAAGACATTGGGGAAGGCCCTTGCCTTCCAAAGATACTTGAACACTTCACTCTGACGCCCTCCATCACTACTAGCTAAGCACAGATATGTTGATTTCACTGTGAAACACCCATTTTCTTCTTTTCCCCATACCCGTACATCTGACTGCTCCTTGTTAATACTGACGCTAGATATGTGAGTTGCAAGCTCTGTTTCCAACTCCGATTCCCATTCAATTCTGTCTCGCCTCCAACTTAAGGTCCATCGCCATACTAACCCTTCCCACGCACTTACCTCTTCCACCCTTTGCCCCTGATTCTGCGATAAGGAGTAAAGTCTGGGGAACAACGTTTTGAGGTTAGTGCTCCCAACCCACACATCCTCCCAAAATCTCGTTTTATTACCTCGACCTAGCTTCCATCCCAATTCTGCTTGGAACCATCCATCTCCTCCTTCCTCCCTGCACACTCTATTGAGGTCCCTCCACCACCATGATTGCCTTTTTAAAGGTGTTTGCATTGGCTCATCTTCTACTCCATATTTTGACTCCAAGAGCTCCTTCCATCTCCACTTAGCCAATAGGGCATAATTAAACTTTTGGATATTTGTAAGCCTCAGTCCTCCCTCCTCCTTTGGTTTACACAAGTTCTCCCAGCTTACCCATGAGATCGGCTTCTTCTCCTTCCCCCACCCCCACAAAAACCTCCGTTGTAGGCTAATGATACTCATGCATACTGAGTTCTGTGGATCTTCTCTTTTATATAATGCTTTTTAGGTTATTTTTACTTTTTTTTTAATCAAGAATGAATAAATTAAATAAAAAGAAACATTTTAGGGGTGTCTCAAGCTTTACAAAAAAACCTTTATCAAACAGGTACAACCTATTCAGAGTTAACTACAAACTACAATTAGAAACTTACATCCTCCAACAGAAATGTTAAGTCACGTGTTTAAGAATGTAGTCACTTATTCTTTTTCTGTTTTGTTAATGTTTGACTGATTAAAAGTAGTGCTCTTTGATTTCAGGACTTAATTATTTTCTTTCTTTAATCATGTATCTGATTTATTTTTTTTTGCTTATTTTTAGGATTCAATCCTTGTTTCAGTTATGATTAAGGATCATGGATATTAGTATTTAAGTTTTGAAGTATTTTAAAATAAATTGATTCTTCCAGATTTCAAGTCTTCACTCGTTAAACTTTCTTTCTCTTCAATACCTTCTAAAAAGCAACAAACTTTAATGTGAATTCTCTGTAAAACACCAACAAGAAAACATGTTCAAAGACAAATAAAGAGAACATATATATATATATATATATATATATATATATATACTTGGGCTTACCAGTCAAGCATCAAGCTTACAACAAGTATAAAAAAGATGAAGAATTGGAAGAACCAGCCATCAAATGAAGAGAATTCATTTAGCAATCACCAAAAGGGCAAAGGAGGAGGCTTAAAGAAAACATATCCACCTTGCCAACACTGTGGAAAGAAAGGCCATCCATCATTCAAATGTTGGAGAAGACCTAACGCCAAATGTTCCAAATGCAACCAACTTGGACATGAAGCAGTGATATGCAAAACCAAAAATAAAGTGAAAGAGGCAGATGCTCAAGTTGTTGATCAAGAAAAGGAAGATCAATTGTTCATAGCCACTTGTTTCTCAATCAGAGAATCAAGTGAAAGTTGGTTGGTTGACAGTCACTACACCAACCACATGACACATGACAAAGAACTCTTAAAGGAATTGAGAGTTGCTGATTTTAAAAGGGTGAGGATTGGAAATGGTGAACACCTGACAGTAAAAGGAAAAGGCACAATAGCTATCACAAGCTGTAAAGGTACAAAAACCATTACAAAGGATCTTTTTGCGCCAGAGATTAATAAAAATCTTTTGAGTGTTGGTCAATTGTTGGAAAAATGCTATAAAGTGATGTTTGAAAATAAACATTGTTTAATCAAAGATGTTGATGGCAGAGATTTGTTTAAAATTTAAATGAAGGGAAAGAGTTTTTCTCTTAATCCAATGGAAGAGAGGCACATGGCCTTTAAATCCAAAGAAAGTGCCACTGAAATTTGGCACAAAAGACTCAGGCATTTTCATCTTTGGGGGTTGCTTCAAATGCAATCAAAGAAGCTGGTAAAAGGACTTTTTCATCTTGATGATGACCTGACCTACTATTGAGCATGCAAATTTGGGAAGCACACAAGCAACCCTAAATAAGCTTTGAGAGCTTTGAAGAAATTGTAGCTCATTCACATTGATCTTTGTGGTCCTCAAAGAACACCATCATTAAATGGTAATCTTGAGTCATATGTTCTTTAGTGTTCTAGGAGTCCTTATATTTTTGCCTATACTTGCTTTTAATTGTGAAAGTTTATAAGTAATTCGATACTTGTTTGAGTAGAAGTAGATTTAAGTTCCAAATAAAAGATTTCCATAGATCAATTATTTTGAATCTCAAACTTTTTGTGAAAATTGGAGTTATATGAAAATATGCATGATCAAAACTATGACATTTCATTTCCATAATCAAAAAACAAGTACAAAAAAACTAAAAAAGGAGATTGCGCAAAAATAAATTGTGTTCCAATTTTTTTCAAAGAGCAAGATTTTCAAAATTTTGGGTTCATCTTGATTGCCAAATTGATTTCAACCTTTGTGGAATTTTTATCCTTTTTCTTTGACAAATTTCTAAAGAGAGTTTCATTGTTAAAAGTTTAGTAAGTATCTTAAAGTCTTTTTGTGTGCCTTTTTCTTGCTTGTCTTCCTTTTCAAGTTTTGTCATAATCTTTTTTCCCAAAATTTGGTTTAGCTTTCTTGTTTTGAACTTATCTTGTTTGTCTTTTCAAATTCCTTAAGTTTTGTTGTTGTTCTTTGAGATCAAGTGTGTTTGCCTTTGTCCTCTTTCACTTGAGAAATTTTTCAATACCAAGAAAGACCTTTTTGAGAGGATAAAATTCTTTTTGAGTGCTTTGAGTGTTCTCCTTTTGATTTCTTTTCACCAAAATTGACGCAAACTTGAAAGAGTGTATTCTAACTTCTTTTTCACTAATTGTTTGATTCCTTTGTGCAAACATTATGGGTCATTTGTCTTTAGCTGAATCTTCAAAACTGCAATCACATCACAAAGCCCACCTTTTGGGAGAACTTGTGGAGGTCAAGAAGTGAATGGTCCACAAAGATGAGGAAATAAGCCAATTAGCAAAAATATTGCAAAGACTAGAAGAAGCTCAATCAAGGCAAACTCAAGAAAGGAGATGGTAGCCGCCAAGAACAACTAGACATTCCATGCACTATGGGAGTCAAGAACATGATTAGCGAGTGCACAATTTTGACAAACGACACCATCAACACCAACAACAACCACAACATTCTTTTGATTTTGTAAAATTACCTAGCTTTAGTGGGTCCAATGACCCTACTTTGTATTTAGAATGGGAAGCTAAAGTTGAACATCTCTTTAATGTGTATAAAGTCACCGAGAACCAAAAGGTTAGGTTAGCTTCCCGAATTCTTTTAGACTATGCCATCCAATGGTGGCAACAAACTGTAATGGACATTGGGCTAAACAAGAGGCCAACCGTGGTCTCTTGGTATGATTTGAAATCATGTATGTGTGCATGGTTTGTTCCTCCTCCTTATAGGAAGGAACTCTTGTTGAAGCTCCAACGACTTCATCAAGGACCTAGGACGGTAGACGAATATTTTAAAGATCTAGAAACAACTTTGACTAAGATAAATATGCATGATAGTGAAGAGTTAAAGATCACTAGGTTTGTGAGTGGTTTAAGGAGAGAAATTAAAGATGTTGTAGAATTATATGAGTACTCTTCTTTAAAGAAGTTGGTTCACCTAGCCATCAAGGTGGAATCACATATTTTGACGAAAACAACTTTCAAAACTACTCATCAATATGGCTTCTACAAATCTTCAGGGAAGGATAAAAATAACATTTCTACAAACAACTTCTCCTTCCAAATTTTCAAAAGAAACCACTTCTTCCTATAATATTTATAACAACAAACCTTCTACGTCTACCCCTAAGTCACCCATCAAACCTTTCAAGCACAAAATGTTTTAAATGTTTAGGGTTTGGGCACATAGCTACCAATTGTCCAAATAAAAGAACCTCAAAGCTAAAAGAGGAACATCAGGCCCAACTTAAAACAAAAACCAAAAGTGAAATGAAAGAGAAAACGAAGGACAAGATAACACGGGTATCATCACTTCACCTCAAAGGTGTTTTTCTTCCTTATCTTTTTCATTACCTAAACATTTTAAATACTTGACATATTTGATTAAGAAGTTTAGGGATGATATTCAAAACCCTCCTAAAGGTTATCACCTTCTAAAAGGATTCTCCCAAAATCATTTCATCCCCAAATATTCTTTCTAAACATGGCCTCTAGCTAGAATTCAACCATGTAATCTCCCTAAGCTTAATGAACATAAGTTTGCTTCACACCTACCATATACAAATCATGTGAACAAACTCACTATAATATTTGCAGGAGTTCTAAATTCGAGGTCGAATTCTCTCGAACTTGCAAGAGTTGATTTTTAGATGTTTTCATTTATGGTGACACTTTTACTTAAAATTGGGGTTTTTAACAATTAATGGTGAGACCTAAGGAAGATTTTCACTGGACACGAACTTAACCAAGTGGCTAAGTAAGTGTGAAGGTGCAGTTCACGAAAAACAAGATATGGTGAGAATGAGATGCAATTGCAGAATTGAAAATGGGCACAAGGTAACATCAATGGTGGTCATGGCCTCCCAAATGATCCACCATACTCATGATTATGAGTGAAACCCAAGAGTAACAAAGAAGAGAAACTAAGAGACAAACACATAAAATGGATTGGAAAAATGGAAAAGCAAAATGGAAAGGCAAAATGGAATGAGAAAACTTATGATGGTGGGTGAGGAATGTCACGCCACTTGGAGGGTGATGTGCTCCAAGATGAGTGTGTTGGCCGCCACTTGAGAGCTTCCCAAATCACTCAAGATAAGACCTCAAACCTAAGAGGACATAAGCCTCACTAAGAGCTCACACAATTTGTGCAAAGTTTCTTTACTTCAATCAAATTCAACTTGTAAAATACAATGAGGTAAGCCTCCTATTTATAGGTGAAGGAGCCTTGGAGAACAAGCATGAAGGGTAAGATGGGAAACGCAAAAAAAAAGGGCAGCCTTAGGGTTTGACTAAGTCAAACCCGCACCTTAGGCTTGTCCTTCTAGAAACTAGGTCAAAATCCCTTCCTAAAGGGCTAGGAACAAGATAAAATGTTAACTACACCCCCTATTAAGTTAAAGGTACCTTATTCTAGCCTATCTTTGCTATTTGGACCCCTAAAGTGAGCCCAAATTATTTACAACATATTCTATCTTTTAAGATGACCAAAAGGAAGAACAGTTGATGCTCTGGTTTATGTCCATCTCCTCTGGTCGGGTTCATGAGATCCTTGGTGGGGTCTTGAATTGTTTGCTGAGATGATTGCTCATCATGTGCTTTGTCTTTTGCTTCCTTGGTCATCTTCATAGCTACTTGGTTTGTATCAGATTCCTAACATCATAGAACCTGAGAAATCCAAACATTTTTCCCCATCTATGGAGTAGGATTTATAGTCCAAGTGGTGCAGTAGTAACATGCGGTCGAAGTGGAGTACTAACATTTAGTCCCAGGCTCAGTGGTGAAGAACCAACATGTGCAGTAGAGTCAAAATGTAGTCCATGTATATGTGATAGAAGATAAGAACTTGCTCCATGTCGTAGAATAAGACAAGCATATGGTCTAACTGAAGGGGCTTCACCCGAATGATGATCTTCGAATGAACCTGAAGGAACCTGGTTTCGAATTCCATTCACTGCAGATTTTATTTTACTTTCTGCTTCATTGTTCCAAAGTTACATACGAAATTTTATTCCCGCTTCATGGCGCCAAAGTTACATATGGATATAATCCGTATGTAATTACCTTTGGTTTACATACGGAAAAATCCATATGTAATATCTATTTACATACGAAATAGAATCCGTATGTAAAAATTTGTATGTAATGTTCACTTTACATACGGATTTTGATCCGTATGTAATAATCTGTAAATAATTCGAGATTTTCTTGTAGTGAGCTAACATGTTCCTTGTTATTGTCTTCTCTCCCCTTCTATTTGATTTTTGATAATTTTGTTTCTCGTCTCTCATGTATGGTTGTTAATATTTTGTTTCTCCTCCAATTTATACTTTGGAATATGACATGTACCTTAAAACTCTCAAGTCTTATCTTGTCTAGTTTCATCTTTGTTCTTCTTGTATTCTTAACATCATAGAACCTGAGAAATCCAAACATTTTTCTCCACCTATTTAGCTTCATTGATATGAACACTTCTTTTACCCTTCTCATCTCTAAAAAATTATTTACATGTCATATTCCCCATAACGGTTAGAGAAGTTTGAGAAGAAGCATGTAGCGCCTCCCATTTGATTATGTTCAATTCCTTAACTATATAATACTTAATATTTGGTCAATTTGGTTTCATAAAGTTTCTCTAGGAAGTCTCTTGCATGTAAGTAGAATTTTTTTATAAAAGTATAGTTTGTTCAACAAAATCTTTTAATATTTTCTATGTATTTTTACAAATTTTAATAAAATGTTAAGGATGAAAAAGATTATAAGCCATGAAAATTTGAGACTCCAACTTTTATTTTCTATTTTAATATTTAAAAAGTATTCTTAAAATATGAAAAGTGTTAACTGAATAATTCTTTATATGACTAACACTACCATCTTAGTTATCATAATAATAATAATTTATACTTATCTATACCTATATATAAAGGAGATTCTCCATTATAACCACTTTTTTGTGTACATAAATTTCTTTCAATTCTACCCTTATTTAATATATCTCATTTTATTAGTACAATGGAGTATTTTGTCATTTTATATGAATTACTTAAAAAATAAAACTATTTTTTAATTTAATACTAGTGTACAATTTTTATACTATTCCCCCACTCTTTCCTTAATTCCTCATTTTAAGTAAACAACAGAAAGAAAGAAAGAAAGAGCATACTCTTACACACATTTTCACATCAAATCTCACATATCAAATAAAATAATCTTCATTTACAATCACTCTCTTTATTCCAAAACCATTATTCTTTTGTATCTACTATCAAGTCAATCTTAACTTTAACGTGAATATCATCACACTCTCTGATTCCAAAACTATCAATGGAAGAAGAGAAAAAACTTAAGAAGAAGAGAAACTCAAAACTGAAGAAAAAAAATTCTTTAATTAATTCATCACTTTTCTTTTACATGTTTTTTTCATTTTTCATTTTTGACTCATCCAAAATTATTTCTATATATGTTAAGTAAAAAGTAGAAAATCAAATGTATATTAAGAGGATTCACTTTATAAACGTGTAGATAATTACTTTCCATTTTATTTTTATATTAATATTTTATTTTATTATTTTATGTTTTAGACGAAATGGTTATTAGATGGAGACTTTTTGACCTGATTCTAATTATCAGCTAGGTAGAAGCATATATGGCGTCAACCTGATGACAGCCACTTATATTTAATTATGAATTGATTAATTAACAATCACGTATATAAATTATCATAATGAAAAAATATTTTATTTTTATTTTTATTATATACGTATAATTAATATTTTTCTACATTTTCCTACCTAAAGAAAAAGTTGGATTAATCTAATTTTATTTTATGTGTTGTCGAATCTTTATCAAAATAAATTCAAATAAATCACCCTGATAATTTGTGAGGCAAAGTAAAATAAAGATTAATCTTTACACTGAAATTAATGCATTGACAACATATATTTCAGAATTAATGTTTAGACAATATAATTAATTTTATATAATATTCACAATTTAATAATCTTCATTCAATAATTTTGGTCACAACATAACAACAGATAAAGCAGATTAATTAAATATTACAAGACAATCATTCAAGACAATCATTCAATAGAAACAAATTTTAGAGATAAAAATAATTAATTGTTATAATAATTAAATTAGAGACCATTTTAGAGGAAAAAAAAAATTTGGTTTATAAATTAGTTTCTATTGCTAATAAAAAAAAATTGTTAAATAATTTTTAAATTTGTATCTTCTTAGCTACCAAGGTTTTAACTACCAATTATTTAGATTATAAATTTAGTAGCAAAAACATTGATAGTTAATTAGATATCAATTTAGAAACTATTTAACAATAATAGAAACTAATTTAAAAATAAATAAATTAATTAAATCTCTAAAATTATCTCTAATTTAATTATTATAACAATTAATTATTTTTTATCTCTAAAATTAAAACAACCAAAGTGTATGAGACAATGGTAATGGTGGTTTGGAATTAATAGGAGCAGTGACTTTTCTGGCAACTTGATGAGATAAGAATTATTATTTATACTTAGAGTATAAGGAATTTTGTCCGTATATAGAAATATATATTATAATTTTACGTGACATTTGTAATTTATCATATATATATATATATATATATATATATACACTAGCGGGAACACAGGTACTGACATGCCTGTGTATCCGCATTTTTTATTTCTATTTCTTTAGTATTTTTTTTATTTTTCAAAAACAATTTCTTTTAATAACATTAAAATGAGAAGTTAAAGAGTATACAGTTAGTAGTGTGTATCCGCATTTTTTATTTCTCTTTCTTTAGTATTTTTTTATTCTTCAAAAACAATTTCTCTTAATAACATTAAAATGAGAAGTTAAAGAGTTTATAGTTAAAGAGTAGGTTAATAAAATAGTTAAGAGCAGTAATTAAAAGTTACATATGGTAAAGAGAATGAATGAATTTTCAAAATTTAAAATTCAAAATTACCATTTGAATTCAAAACCGTCTCTCAAGATAGAAAATAATTAAATAGAATTTGAGTTTCATATTTTTTATAGTTTTTAATATTTTATTAATTATGGGTAAAAATATATGTATTTGGTAATAGTTAAAATTTATTTAAAACTACAAACTCAACCGAAAAAATAATTAAATAGAATTTGAGTTTCATATTTTTTTTAATAATTTTTAATATTTTATCAATTATAGGAATTAAACCAATATTTTTCATTAGGTCTATAAACAACCAATAATATATGACAATCATTACAATACATATGACGCCATTAAACAATACACCAAAAATTCATCCTCAATTGTTTGAAAAATATTATATACAAAAGAAGAAAATGCAATGAAATCTGCTTCTCTTTTCTTCACCTTGGACCCTTGGACCTGTATAGAGACTCGTTTAAATTGTTCTCATCTTTCGCACCCAAATATAATGTTCCTTCGTGTTAGAACCTTACGACCTTACGATTGGGAGAGTGAGCGCGACAATCCTTCTCCGATTCCTCTATTTTGCTATGAATATTAACTCTCTACAGTTAACAAATAAAAAATAAACAAAATATTAGTATAACATGTAAAACATAGATTTAAGAACACGATGACATACCTTCTCTACATAATGCTCTCTGGTGAGAGAACCTATTTTGAAGGTGGTCTCTAAAATCATAACTTTATGAAAAAAGTTAAGATGATTTCAAAAATCAAAACCTAAAAGAAGAAAATATAGAGAAAGAGCAAAGATAAAAGATATGGTGATGACAAAAAACTTAAAAATCAAATTGGAAGTAACTTTTCCGTAAAATATGAGGAAATGAGAATATAGTTTAGTTTAGTTATCCCTCTAGTCACATGTTTCAATCACAATTTCAGAAGACAAATTAGTGTTTTACAAATTGAAACGCATATAAAGAGAATTACCTATTGTTGTGATGAAGTACCTATTGTTGTGATGAAGTGCCTATTGTTGTGATGAAGTGCGCAACTTTTGAGTCTTTTCGTTCCCTCTAGTCACAAACTTCAATTACAATTTCATGAAACAAATGTCAAATTAGGGTTTCAAAAAGATTAATCAAAGAAATGAAAAGTATGGTAAAAAAAAGAATGTGTTATGTGTAGTGGAGAGAGAAAGTGGGAAGTAGGTACCTATATAGGAGAGAGAAAGTGGGAAGTAGGTACCTATATAGGAGAGAGAAAGTGGGAAGTAGGATACGTGGATTATGTGTAGTGGAGAATCATAAAATCTGTTTCTTAAATCAATTTTAATAAAGAATCATAAAATATGTTTCTTAAATCAATTTTAAAATTCTACAATTTTAATAAAAAAAGAATATCAGTTTATATCAGAAAAAAATTCTACAATTTTAATAAAAAAAGAATATCAGTTTAAATCAGAAAAGTAACTTACCAAATCTCCACTCTCCTGGTCCACAAAATATTACAAATATCTTTAATTTTTTATTTAATAGAGAAGAAGATCTTTAAAACAGAAAAAATAACTAATCAATCTCTCCCCTCTCCAGTTAAATAATAACAGATAAAATAAATTTATAAAATGAAAACAAAATTAAGAACAGTTAAGAGGAGAATAAGACCATAATACAATAATAAAATTAAATATTAATATAAAGATAAAATAGGGAAAAAAAATAAGAACAGTTAAGAGGGAATCCCTTTATTTATATAATATATATATATATATAACTTAAATCATTTATATTTTGATCACAATATGTTAGTAGGTATATTTAAAAAATATTATATCTTTTAATGTAAATTCGTATTTATTAAAATGAATGGTAAATATATGTTATCTAATAATATTATTTATTTAATTTTTAATATTAAATATAATTATAATTATATGTGAAATATAAAAATAAAAAATATGTTTACACATATGCAAGAGTATTTGTGTTTGCTCTTATTATAATAATAATAATAATTTCAAGAAATATAACATCACGATGCGCAAATCATTCTAAAATATGAACATATATTTTATAATAAAATAAGTATATAATTTCATTATATAATATATTTTATTACATGTGAAATATTTATTTGCTCCTAAATATATACAAATATAAAATAGGCTTAAATATATTTTTCATAAAAATTTAAAATCACTTCTTAGTCCTTATATAATGTGTGTGAACTTTTGTTTTAGTCTATATAAAATATTTTTCTTCGATTTTCCTTTCTCTAAAATTTTAACTTACTGTTTTTCATTCGTAATATTTATTTTTCATGACAAATAAATAATATTTATTTTATGAATCTTAAGAGTTTTTTAAGTGACATTAACCAACAATACATTATAACAACAGTATTTATTTCTATCATTTAATCCTTTTTCAAGTTAATTAGTGTTATTTAATACTAATATCAAAAGTGATAATTCTCAATTTTAAAGGAACCGATATTTTTTTTATAAGAATCAAAATCAAAATTCACACATTTGACAAGCACTAAAATCATAATTAAGCCTACAAAATATTAATTGGGATTAGATGTTTAAAATTTTTTTAATCACAATTAATATGGTGAGACTTTACCTTCCTTTAGAAAGCTTGGGAACAGTGAGAGGATGATAAAGTAGGTTATATGAAACATGATAAAACTTATCTCAGAAAACATTTTAATTAATTTAAAAGGTGATATTAAATTTATTAAAATTTGTATAATTTATTCTCCTCTAACTTGAAATAGGGACTTAGTTTTAGAATACACTACACTTAGTGAGTGCTACTTAGTTTTTTCAGAGTGGAAGAAGTTGCGACCTTTACACCATAAAATAATGGGTGGTCGGGATTAGAAGTTGTTGATGTAAAGATTGGAGGTAAGAAACGATCAAAGCAGTATAGTGCTTGAAGGGATGAAAAACAATTAGCGGTTAACAAATGGTTTAACCATCCTTTGACACACGTCCAATAGCAAGCAACACTTGGCACTGCTAGTAACCCCTACCAATAATTCCAAAAACCAGATATAACTGCTTTTGCAATAGAACACAGAATTAAAATTCCCAGGCTCTGAATCTTTTGGCATTCACATATTTACAGGTATGTCATCTTCGATCTTTCTCCATATATTTATCTTTTCATGGTTTCATATCATAGTCTATAACTTACCTATTCAAATCTAGAAACACTGTCAATAAGTGGTAATCCAATCTGTCTCCATTTATATCTCCGTGGTTTCATGATTTCTAACCAAAGTCTATTGTTCATGCATTACAATTTAAAGGCATTTCATGAAACAATTTGAATTGAATTTGCGGTTTATATTTTCAGTTTCCGATTTATGTATCCTAAGATCAACAATTTCTAACCAAATATTGTAATATAAATCTCTCGTTATGACGGATTGGGGGAGATGCCAACTATGGCCTATCGTCCTATATTATATGGGAGATGAGTAGTTATTATCATAAGTCCTCTAGAGGATGAATAGATCAAAGAGTTGCATGGCGGAATCTTGCAGGGATATCATCCCAACCCAACTCACTTCCCAGTACAAGTCCCTACCAAAGAAAATGTAATACATGCAATTGCCGCATAAAACCATGCTATCAGCCATTTAGGATTTTTAGTCACTTGTCATTTCATTTCAAATTCGAGAGAAACAAAATCCTAGGGGTGGTAAGATCTGAGAGATTAATGAACCAAAATGGCAATAGAGTAACCTTCATAGTCCAGAAGATGCTGTTGAAAAAATGTATAAAAATCCCAATGATCTTGCTAACTTTTGACAGCAGAAAGGGATAGCTTTATTTTCAATGTAAACTAAGTAGACGGGGTCTATTCTACATATCTGCACGACTACAATTCTGTAGTTTTGTGAAAATTATTGAAGCATCAATTAATACTAATTCATGCCTTTAGTTCCAAATATGGCGCAAGAACAGGAGTTCAGAACAAGCAACTCACTTTCAAAATGTGAGACCTATTTCGAAATCATACAATCTAGAAAGAAGCTACCACAGTCATTGCAGGAGACCTTGACAGATGCCTTTGCAAAGATTCCAGTCTCTTCTTTTCCAGAAGTTCCTAGCGGAAAAGGTAAGCGATTAACCACATAAAAGAATTCATTCAGTCATTGTCATCTTATGCATTTAATTTGAGTCAAGGATCTGCATGGACAAAAACACTAACATGAAAAATGCCTTGGTAGTGATTGAAATTCTAGCAGATACGCCTGTAGGAGAAGCAGTTAAGATTCTATCTGAAAGCAACATTTTAGCAGCACCAGTTAAAGACCCAGACGCTGTTACTAGTTCAGATTGGAGAAGCAAGTACCTTGGCATCATAGATTACTCAGCCATCATTCTCTGGGTGCTGGAGAGCGCAGAACTTGCAGCAGCTGCTATATCAACAGGTACAGCAACAGCTGCTGGAGTTGGTGCAGGAACCGTGGGTGCTTTGGGAGCACTAGCATTGGGAATGACAGGTCCTGCTGCAATCGCTGGACTAACCGCCGCTGCAGCAGGTGCTGCACTGGTAGGTGGCATTGCTGCAGATAATGTGATGGCTAACGATGCACCTCAAGCTGCCGATGACCTGGGAGAAGATTTTTACAAAGTAATACTGGAAGAAGAACCCTTCAAGTCAACAACGGTAAGCATGAGAATGGCAGGGGTTCTGGAGTTAACTTTGGGTTCGTGGCTTTTATGTTCATGTTAGCTCTGTGTCTTGGTATGAGCACCTCTCTTCCTTCATTGAGAAGGAATCTTTTTTAAGGATATCTCATTAATAGTAAAGGCCAGTACGATCAGAGCTAGGCTGGGTTTAGCTAGTTATTTATATGTTTAGATTTTATTGTACTTGTAGGCTGTAGCCAATCATAGAAAATAAGATGGCTATGTTCCTACATAATTCATTTGGGATATTTTTTTTCGTAAATTAAGCCAAATACGGTCAGTTAAATTCTTCCCTTAACTCCATATTGAAAAGGAAAAAAACATTTATGTTGATTTATGGTTTCAGGTAAAATCAATACTTACATCATATCGATGGGCACCTTTTGTTCCAGTTGGAAAAGAGAGCGCTATGTTGACTGTCTTGTTGCTTCTCTCAAAGTATAGGCTGAGGAATGTACCTGTGATAGAACCAGGTAAACCTGACATGGTAAACTTCATTACTCAGTCTGCAGTTGTCAAAGGTCTTGAGAGATGCAAAGGCAGAGATTGGTTTGACTGCATTGCAGAAAAGTGTATATCTGATCTGGGACTTCCATTTATGTCTACAGCTGAGGCAAGTTGGTGTCTTAAATTTTCAGTTTCCCTTGCCTTGAAGGTTTAAAAACTTAATTTTTCTTCCTGTCCAGGTTATTAGCATCCAGAGCAATGAGTTGATTCTTGAAGCTTTCAAGAAAATGAGGGATAATAAAATCGGTGGTCTTCCTGTAGTAGAGGGGCCAAGGAAGAGCATTGTTGGAAACGTGAGCATACGAGACATCAGATACTTGCTGCTAAGGCCTGAGATGTTCACAAATTTTAGGTACAATAAAGTAAAAATTCTAAGCGTCTTTGACAATAGTTAGTGAGACATATATGTCATTCTGTAAAGAACTCAAAAATTAGATGAAAATGGATTTTACAGTTAACAAGAAAACTGAGGCAAATAAAACTGGTGGTGGGGAAACTAGAGATATTCTAGCATTTTCGGTAAAAAGAAAAGATAATAAAACAAATGAGAACAAATTACAAAAATAAAATAAAATTAATCCACCGTGTTGTCTATTTAATACACGAGTGTGAGTGTGAGTGTGAGTGTGAGTGTGAGTGTGAGTGTGAGTGTGAGTGTGAGTGTGAGTGTGAGTGTGAGTGTGAGTGTGAGTGTGAGTGTGAGTGTGAGTGTGAGTGTGAGGTGATATTTTAATTTCTTAAACTTACGAAAACAAAGAACACGGACATCTTAGGCTATCATTACACAGGCTTGTAAGAGAACTAATTATACTTAACTGAAATGCTCTCCTCGCTGCTACTTTTGAATCCCAGGAAGCTGACTGTGATGGATTTCATGAACAAAATTGTCTCTTCGTCCCTGCAAACTGGAAACGGTAGCCACCAGCCTATAACATGCAAGCCTGACGCGACAATGCAGAGTGTGATCCATACTCTTACTTCTCAGTCTATTCACAGGATTCATGTGGTAGATGGACAGAATGAAGTAGTTGGAGTCATTACACTGAGAGATGTTATCTCTTGTTTTGTCACCGAACCTCCTTACCATTTTGATGATTACTATGGATTTGCAGTAAAGGAGATGTTGAGTCAGTGATTTTTCTGGAAGTTTAAATATGGAGGAGATACTCCAAATGTAACAAACTCTTATATTATCTGAGAGAACATTTTATTTAAAGTTTTTCTATGTAAGTTTTATTTTGATGCAGCTTCTGTCATGCTAAGGCCACAGAGTTTGTCCAATCCCTTATCCGTGATCATCCCTCTTACCCTTTCTACTTCCTTCCATCTTCCCAGCCCGGCATATATATTAGACAAGACCACCAGAGGAGTTGGATTTTCTGGTTCTATATCTAGAAGCCTCATGGCCATTTCTTCCCCAAGATTTGAATCTAGGTATGACCTACAAGCACCAAGCAAAGAAGCTAAAACAGATGCAGGAGGCTCTGCTAATTCCTGCACCAGGCCTTTAGCTTCACCCAACTGACCAAACCGACCTAAAAGATCAACAATGCAACCAAAATGCTCGGGCTTTGGCTGCAAGCCATACTCTCTTATCATCATTCTAAAAACTGGTAACCCTCTATCAACCTGACCTGTGTGGCTGCAAGCAGATAAAACACAAAGAAATGTTGCACTGTTTGGTCGAACCCTTTCTTCCAGCATTTTATTAAAGATTTCAAACGCAGATTCATGGTCTCCATTTCTTCCATAACCCCCTATCATCGCATTCCAAAATGCAGGATCATCTGGTTTTGCATCAAACTGATTAAAAACTTCTCGTGCCCAAGAAGCATGCCCACATTTCATATACATGTCAACCAGAGCAGTAGCCAAAAAATCATCCCTATTGATATCTGTTCTTAAAGCAAAACCATGTATCTCTTTTCCATGCCGTAACATAGATGAATCTGCACACATTGACATAAGGCTAGTAACAATTTTCAAACACGGAGCCACTCCAACAGACTGCATTTCCCTAAAGTACTTAAAAGCTTCCCCACACACCCCTTGTTGCGCAAACCCACTAATCATGGAATTCCAAGTTGCTGAATCAGGCTTCAACCCTTCAGATTCCAGCCGTCGAAACATATCAACAGATCTCTCACTCTCTTTATTTAACATCATTCCAGCAATCATAGAGTTCCATGTGATCAAGTTCCTACTGTTCCCTTCCGCCCCCGTGAAAACGTCAAAAGCAGAATGCCAAAAACCACACTTTAAATACATATCGACAAGTGCAGTCACCACCATAACCCCATCATCCGCTTCAAGTTTCACAATAAGCCCATGAACCTGCCTCCCTAAACGAACACTTTGTAGACTACCACATGCAGAAAGAACAGACACCAACGTCACTGAATTGAGTTTGCACTCCAAACACACTTCTCTCATCATCTCCCTAAACACATCCAACACCAAATGAAAAACCCCATTCTTCAACAAACCCGAAATAAAAGCATTGTAACTCACTACACTCTTCACGGGCAATTCCTCGAACACCTTAGTCGCAGAAACTAACTCTTCACACCTGGAATACACAGTGACAAGCGAGGTGGCAACATAAACATCAAATTCAACTCCTAACTTCAACGCGCAGCAATGCATAAGCGCAACATGGTTAACACCTACGTGAGGAACACCGAGCATGCACGCAATGGTGACCGAGTTGGGCCTCAAGGGGCCCAACCCAATTCGCCGGAACACCCGGATAGCTTCTCCGCTACGCCCATTTAGGGAGAAACCCGAAAGCGCTGCGTTGAGAGAGGCAACGTTTGGTTGGGGCATTTCGTCGAACACCTTGAGTGCGTCGAGGAAATGGAGAGGGATAGCAGCATAGGCAGAGGTCAGGGCGGAGGTAGCATAAGGGTCGGAGTGGAAACCGGTTTTGAGGAGATGGGCGTGGAGGGTTTGGGTGTGGGAAGGGAAACGAAGTTTGGCGCATGCTTTGAAGAGAGTGGAGAAGGTGAAGGAATGAATTGTAGGGGAAGAAGAAGAATGGAGATGGGAGAAGAGGAAAAGTGCTTCTTTGTAGAAGCCATTAGCAACGAGTTTTGTGAGTGATATGTGATCTCTCCTCATCGAATGTTAATCTCTTGCTTTGCGTCTTCTACATGTTTGTTAATGTGACCCTCTCAGACTACTCAGCATTTTGCAACGCACACAAGTGAGAGTTTATGGAGGGAAACTCACCTCAATTTCTTTTATTTTATGCTATTATAGATAGTTTCATGGGATAAATTCTCTATCTACATCATTTACACTTTTATTTCCTCATCTAGCATATTTTTGTTTTTATTCTCCTTTCTAGCACCCTTTTATTATTTATTTCCCTATCTAGCACCATTTCAAAAATAAATAATAAATTAAAAAAAATGATAATTTTAATTTTGAATGCATTAAAAAATAAATATTTTTAATGTTTAAAATAGTTAGAAATATAATTAATGAATAAAGAAATGAGTTTTTACAAAATAAAAATAAAAAAGTAATAAATTTAAAATGTTTAGTTTAAAAATTATTTTTTTTAAGAATGAAAAAAATAAAAAATTAAACTTTATAACAACATAAAAGTTGAATCTATAAACATAAATTAATATTTATTTTTATTATTGATGATGTAATCATGTTAATTTCAAGTAAAAAATACATGACATAATTATAAAAAAATCAAGTTGAATAAGGACTGATATGGATATAAGAGAACAACATGATCGAACTAAAAAATGTTCATATTGTCAAACACCAGGACACACATAGACCTTGTCCCAACATTACTGGATTGTGCACTTCTAGTCATTAATTATGTTTCATTTCACACACACTTATTTAATGTACCATTGAAGAAAGTATTAAATGAATGATCATTTTTAATTTATTTTTATTTTTATGATCAACATATACTTATTTATTATCGTCATATATATCTTATATTTATCTTATTTGGATTTTTTTTATATCTTTTATCTTTATCTTATTTTGTTTTGCCTTTATTTTATATCTTTTATGTTTTTAGTTATTATTTTTTTTTTGTGTCATTCTTTATTTATTTTTGTTTTTTGTTTTTTGTTTTTATTTTATTGTTGTTGTTTTATTTTCTAAACTTATTTATTTTTTCATTCTTTTCTTCTCATTTTTAAGCATTAAGTATAACATTTGCATTCATTTTTTTTTAGAATTTTGCATTTAGGGTAGACACTTTAATATTATTTGTGTGTCCACTATTAATTAATATTAATTGACTTTGGTTTTTTTATAATTATGTTCTGTAATTTTTTACTTGAAATTAACATAATTACATCATCAATAATAATAAAAATAAATATTAATTTATATTTATAAATTCAACTTTTACTTATTGTAGAGTTTAATTTTTTATTTTCTTCATTCTTAAAAAAAATTTAACTAAACATTTTAAATTTTTTATTTTTTTATTTTTATTTTGTAAAATTCATTTCTTTATTCATTAATTATATTTCTAACTATTTTAAAAATTAAAAATATTTATTTTTAATAAAAGGGTGCTAGATAAGGAAATAAAAACAAAATGGTGCTAGATAGAAAAATAAAAACAAAAAAGTATAATTAGGGAAATAAAAGTGTAAATGGAAGAAATTTAGCCCTAGTTTCGTCTCTTAGATTACAAGAAATGTCTTCTTGCATTTAAAAAACTTCTGATAATTATGAAATCGTTGAAAAAGTGTACTGGAAGAACTTTTTTACGAAAAACACGTAACAAAATCAAATTTGTCAAATGATTATTGAGCACTTGTGATATATAGATTTTTAATTTTTTGCGTTTTTAATGTGGTGTATTCATTTACATAAAAAAATTAAAATTTATTCTGGTAAATTTATTTTGAAAATACCCCAAATAAATTTCCCCGCTTAAAAGTGATTCACTCACATCAAGAAAATGTAAAAATGATAGATTTGTAGTAAATTTTAGTTAAGAATAAAAACCCTATCAAAAAACCGTTTAATTAAATTTTTTAAGTTATCTCTTATATTTGGGTATTTTTAATTGAACATAGTACGAAATATTTTCGGTCTTTTGAGTGCTCAGAATATTTTTGGTTTAAGTATCATATTGTCTGATTTTTGTTATTAATGGGATGTCGTAACTATTATTTCTGCCATCTAGTCTTCAACTTATATATCAATTAGCTTATTTTCTCTCCAATTGGAGAAATAAGATACGATTTGATGGAGTTGGAGACAAAAACAAAAGTACCATTTACATCATCCGCCAGATCAAACGAGGGAGTAGACAAAAACAAACAAAATTTTCACACAAAAAAATTTAAACACTCAAATGGAGTAAAAAAATTTAACAGATACTCAATTAAAAGTACTTAAATTTATAAAATATTTAAATTTTTAAAAAATATTACTTAGAATTCCTTTATACCAAAACATAGTTCCAGAGAGACAAATGAGTAACAATAAAAAAAAGGACAAAATTGACATTTTCAAAAGAGGATGCATGAGGAAAATGAAGAGTGTAGTAAGTAATTAGTGTTCATTTGCATTGAGGTTATGTTGGGCTGAAGGATCTATTTTGTTGAAGGAACTTGGCAATTTCTCCCTGCACCATATCATCTAAGACATGCACCCAACATAAAATTTAAAACCCAACATTGTCCTTGCCTTCATGTTTGCTTACAGATGCAGAAATCTGGAAATGTTTGTTATATATTTCGGATTTAGATATTCGGAAGGTCATTTTTGTGCTATATTTAAGCTTTTGGATGGCCATATCCAGAAATGAGTTATGAGTTCCAAATTTTCATGTCCAAAATGGTGTGCTGTAAATGGTGTTAGATATCGGGATTCATAACTTATTTATGATTGTTTACGGATCTTGACATCCAAAAGGTCATTTATGTTGTTCATGTAAGCTTTTAGATGACCAAATTCATAAGTGACATATTAGTTATGGACTTGTATATCCAGAACTTTGTGATTTGACTTACGGATATGAATATCTGAAAGACAAAATCTTTTAAATTATTAAAGACAAAATGGACATTTCACGTCAATGTGTTGGGTGCAAATTTGAACTGATGTGGTGGAACTTTCTTCCAACACTCTTTTTTCCTTCTTCTTTATATGGAAAAAGTTTAAATTTTCCGTCAACTTAACAACATTCTAATATACAATTCAAAATTTATTAAATTTGATATTAATATAATTTAAATTATACAATTTAAAAATACATTCTATATTTCTTAACAAAAATGAATTCAATATACTTTCGATTCAAATGGTATAATTAAAAAATCTTCAAAATGTATAATTCCAAAATCTAACTAACAGTAATTTAGATTTTTGCAATATCTCATGAAAACATCTTTGGGTGGAGGAAGAAATAACTATGCTGAAGAAACATGTAACTAAGTACAACAAAATGGAGGCATTTTTAAGATTTGGAATATTACTATTAATCCATTAAATATTATAATAAAAGCATTACATATGAGATTGGACCAATAGCACAGCAACTTGTTCATCTTTTTTATAAATATGTCGCTTATAATACTATTGTTGTCATGTATTAGTCCATGCAGTGCCGAAAGCATTTTTGTTCTGCGCCAATGTAATTCACCAAAAAGTAGATTCCTACGACAGAGATAAGTATCAAAGATATATTCTTATATTCTCTATTGCGTGAAACAGGAAGAGAAGACAAATATATGGATTCTTGGATCTGCTTCTATCTTTCATTGCCGTCCACATACGAATCATACTCTATGATTTGATGCATTTGTATCTTCAACTCTGCAAAGGAATCTAACTGCAACTTTTTTTTGATCTCTTCAACTCAACAATTGATATATAAAAAAAAGTTTAATGTGGTCCTTGAAACATTTTACTTGAATTCGAAATCTCTTAAGTTGTTTGATACACTTTATGTAATTCTTATTTATGCACACAATGAATGAAAAGTGTCACATAATAAAAAAAACAGTGAAGTTGTTTTACTGTTATGTTTACCTCTTAATTGTAATGCTGGAGAGAATTGTTTTCAAGATACTAAGAGATATCGAACATGAATGTTTATTAGAAGTGTGATTCGACCAACTCCTTCACATCATGATGTCTAGTGGTCAGTAGTTACGCACGCATGCAGATTTCTATTTTCATACAAACAATGAGACATGGCGCGTACATATACGTATGTGAAAGCCTTCACTGGTGAGTTGAAAAAGTTGTCATTTGTACCACAATTTATACTAGAAAGAAAGCGACACATACACAAACAAATATTTAATTTTCATACATCATGTACTAATAAATAATATTATTAATGATGATGATGATAATAACGAGAAGAAGAATCTCTTTCTCTCACTGATAAGCATGGAAACACTTTCAAATGATTAAACCAAATACTCTGTTCACGTTCACCTCTTTTTTTAACCATTTCCATCTTTCCCTTTCTCCTCGGACTGCACCTTCATTCACAACTCACAGGTCTCCCTTTTAGGTTCTTCTTGCTCTTTTCTCTACCCCAGATTTGCTTAAAAAGTTGTTTTTGATCTTGTAGGAAGGTTTGTTTATGAAAGTGATTTTAGTTTTTACTAATCCTGCCTTGGAAATTTATTATGAGAGAAGTGGAAGAGTTTTGATCTGCTGAGGATTTGGGCTTGTGACTGTGAAAAACCAAGTTTATGGGTCTTAGAAGACCTTGAGTGTGTTGTTTTTTTGCCGTGTAGGCATGAATTTGCTTCCCCCACTTTGTGGCTTTGACTTTGTCAGTGTAAAGTTTCCAGCTTTTTAACTTGGTGATGCATACGAGGATAGTTTGTTTCCCAGTTACACATCTATAGGAATTGGATTTTCGTCATACATAATTCTTAAAGTTGTGAAACTTGATCATTGTCTATCATTACTGTATGGCTTGATTGTTGTGAATCCTTGTAAAAGAAAGTTTATCTCTCGTTGTGTGTGGGTTTTGATTCCTTTAAACTTTCATGTGTGGTGTAATAACTTGTAGATTTCTACTTTCTTCAATCAGTTGCTTGCTGCTCTGTCTCTCTCTTGTTTCTCATGTCGACTCCTGCAAAGAAGAGGCTCATGAGGGATTTTAAAAGAGTGCAACAAGATCCTCCAGCTGGCATCAGTGGGGCTCCCCATGACAATAATATTATGCTTTGGAATGCAGTTATATTTGGGTATGTTAAGACTCCTTAAGGGTTTGTTCCTTTTTGTGGTTTTGGATTGTGGTTTAATTATGATTTCCTTCTTGTTTCTCTAGACCAGACGACACCCCTTGGGATGGAGGTACAATAATATCTTCAACCTTAATTACTCACAAAATACTTCATATTGCTTTTGATGTTCTTGTGAAAATTTCTTTGCATGTCCTAGGATACTGTATTGTCCCCCCTCCCACCAAGCATGAGATTTGAATATTCTGTATATGATGCTGACATTTATTTGCCATTTGTTGGTCAGACCATAAGTTTGGACAAATTTATACTATAACTAATGTTGGATGAGAAAGATTGGTTAAGATTAAAAACTTCCCAAAATATAATTAATCCTGCTGCATATCTCACTAAAGTTTGATCAGTTGTGATTATTTAGTTTGTAATCAATCCCTCGAACATAGCATCTTTCTATTACCCATTGATATGATAGCACAACCTTGAGCCACAGTGGATAGTCAGAGACTTGTGTTTATCTGCATTTACAGATAATTGAGAATTTGAAAGTTGAACTGTGCATTCAGTTATCTATTATTAGTATGCAGCTGTAAACAATGTTTTATTATGCAAGTGCTAGAAACATTCTAGAATGTTAGGCTTTCATTATCCGGCATCCAATTTGGAAGCACCTGAAAAAGTGGCGTGCTTTTATTTCATTCATGCAAATGGTTGATGTTAAATGTTGGTATTGATTTTCTTAGACTTTTTAATGTGATTTTACTGTTTGATAGATTCTTCACATGAGGGTATTTTAGTTAAACCAGCTCACTGAGTCTTTTACCTGTTGTGATTTCGGTGTCTTTCAGGAACGTTTAAGTTAACACTTCAGTTCTCCGAGGAATATCCTAATAAGCCACCTATCGTGCGCTTTGTTTCTCAAATGTTTCATCCAAACAGTAAGTAGGAAACTATAACTTGTCTTCTTGTTTCTCTTTTTGAGCCAAGAAATATTAAAAACCCTGTAGTAACAATGGAATTGGAATGACAACCACTTGAACTATATGTATATTCATCATCTACTATCCAATTTCAAACAAAACTGAAAATCATAATTTAAATCTACCAATGGATGAAGAATAACCACTTGAAATGGTTATTATGGATAAGATATTGTCTTAAATTAGCTTACATAATTGTTCCAAGTGGTTCTGTTTGTTCTTCATAAATATTTTATCAAGAGGTTACCCTTTTTTTTTCTTTTCGATGGATCAATGGATATGTAAGGGAATAAATAGTATTTGCATTGCTATGTTAACTTCAGTAGTTTCCAGTTCTGATCAACCTTCCCCTTGTCAATTTTAGTTTATGCAGATGGAAGCATATGTTTGGACATTTTACAAAATCAATGGAGCCCAATTTATGATGTAGCTGCAATACTTACCTCAATTCAGGTCATAATGATTCTCTATATTACATACTTTCATCAATTAGTGTTGGATAGTAACAGTTGTTCAAGAGTGAATCTTTTGTAGATTCATGTGTAAGTGTCAAATTTGCCTGCGAACAATGCAATCATCTGTCAGATTAGGCCTTGCAGTTATGTATTCTTTCCATTTTATCTTTTTTTCTTCATGTAGTTAAGAATATAAGTGGAAAAGATTCAATTGCATCTAGCTGTATTGTAATCTCATTTTTTTTTCTTCTTAACTAGAAAACTTTTGCAGTTGGCTTGCTTCTAGAAAACAAAGATTGTCCTTTTTATAGATTTTCATTCTCTACTTTATGCAAGAGAATTATTGCATTTATTTAGTGCTATCACTGTTTTCTTTATGATAAGATAGAAAAACACTTGTTTGACTAATTAGTAAGCATTTTGAAGAATATATAAGTGTTGTGTGTGCTTTTTCTCTTTGTTGCAGTCATTGCTTTGTGATCCAAACCCAAATTCTCCAGCAAATTCAGAAGCTGCTCGGTTGTTTGGTGAAAACAAACGTGAATACAACAGAAGAATACGAGAGATTGTTGAGCAGAGTTGGACTGCTGATTAATTATCTTAGGGTTTCTATTGCTGTTGAAAGGTTGCAAAGGATCTGATTGAATAACCATAGAATTACTTAAAACAACAATTCTCTTTTGTAACTCTTGGTAATGTGCTTCTTCAAACTTATATGAATAGATGTTCCACCTATGATCTCTATGTTCTGCCTATGACTTTATGTGGTAGGATAACTTTGTTAAGACACTATGTTTGACCCATGATCTAAGCAAAAGCTTCACCGAAATGTTTAAGGGGACAAGGAATTATTTGTAGGAACCTAAGCAAAAGTTTCACTCGTAACTATATAAGAAAAATATATATTTTATTCATAACAATCACAACATTTACATTTTTATCACATTTTATAACCCTCATTTCTTTAAAATAAGGAATTAAAAATATGCTAAGATGAATAAGAATATTTTAAAGATATTTTCTCTTAGTAATTATGAAAAAATCTCTTCCTAAAATTGATAAATGAATAATGATTATCAAGGTTATTAGACTCGTGAGAGGTTTGTAAACTCGAGTTGTAAACCTGACTCATAGACTCGTACTTCATATAAAAATTCAATAAAAAAAATATTCATGATACCAATTTCACATTATTGAAATAAACAAGTTCGTACACCAACAAAATATTAGTTGTCAAATGTTACCAAGTTCTCATTCATTTAATCCTCTAAGAAAATCATCTCCAAGATCTTGATCACCATCTTCAAATTCTTCTTAGATGAAATTTGTTCATCAACATTATCATAAGAAACTATATTATCAAGATCAACTACATCATCTAGAATTAGATTATTTAAATTTGTTCCAGCTAAGTCAACATTTACACCATCATCTTCAATTTCAGTTTGCTTAACCCCAACACGGTAAGAATTATGGCTTAAACAAGAGGGGGGTGAACTGTTTTGTAAAAGATTTTCGCAAATACTTGGTTTAGAATGAATCTTTAACAAACAACTCGGATAGTCACTTAAGGAAGGCAATCAAACAATCCAAAAGAAATAGATATTAGAATCTTAACCGGTTCAAAATGGGTTTTAATCGGTTGTTTATAGCAGCTGAATTATCAAACAGTTTGAGAGTTTGAGAGAAAGAGAGATTTACACAATGGTTTTATACTGGTTCACTCAATCCTTGAGCTACATCCAGTTCTCAGACAATCCTCTGAGTTTCCACTAACAATCAACACAAATTACAACACACACCACAAAGAGGTGACTTTGAATCCCACAAAGCCTACTCATCCCCTTTGCAACTTAACACCTCAAGAAAGAACAACCTCTGTCTTTACAGGATTTCAACAACAAATAGTATGTAAACAAAGTACAATTACAAGACACTAAGCAAAGATAGAAAACACCTGGAATTATAGAACCATAGATCCTATGATTAGCTCTTGTCACCACAACAAAGCTTGAAAAACAATCTTCCTCTTTTTGAAAACTCTTTCAAAAACCAAATCTCTTTGTCAAATCTGAATCAATACTTGTTGTATTTTTTGTATGTAAATTGATTTGAATGAAAGATTTATAGCCTTTGAAAAGCAGTCGTTGTAGGCAGTTTTGAACAGCCAAATCAGTTAAAACAAGTTTTCAAAAATATGTTATGAAAACACACATTTAACCAGTTGAAACCACGATTTAACCGGTTGAATGAATCAAACAATTGCACAACTGATTCAAAAAGTAGTTTCAAAACATCCAACTAGCTAAGTGACAAACAACCGATTATTTCGACAAATCAACCAGTTGTTTTCTCTTTACTTGGAAAAACATTTAGTTTCTTAAAACAGTTTTGATCAAGCTTTGCATAGGCTTAAGGACTGATCTTAACAAAGATTCTAAACACCTAATCTAAACCCAAACCCAAAAAGCAGCACAGCTTTAGACTTCATGTGGATTTGACACATCAAAGCTCTCATGTTCAACAAACACCTTCTCCTTTTTCAGTTATCCATTCAAATGTCATCAAATGGGAGAACAACATTTTTCTAATTTGATTATTTTTCAACTTCAAGTTATACATGACATAAACCTTCTTTTTTTATGAACCTATAATTAAATATGAAATTTTAGTAGATATATAAATCAAATCAAGAAAATTAAAAACCTTAAATAACTTCATGAACTTGAATTACCATTTTAAATGAGTTTCAATTACGCTCACACCTTGATGAGCTACAAGTCAAACTCAAAACTCGAATAACAAACTTCTTTAATTTTGGAGTTTCATCCCCATGTTAGAATGTACGGTTAAAACAAGAAGGGTGAATTATTTTCGCAAGATTTTCGCAAAGACTGCAAGTAGATTGAAAAGCTCAGTTAAATCAATCAATTGATTTATTTGTTCAACTAGTTATTTAACAGATTAATAGTTTTGTGAAAAATATGAATCAGTTGTTTTTACGAATCAACTGATTCTTTAATGCAGAACATATAGAACAATATTTAAAACAATTTATCAGAGCAGGGAAGAGAGAGATTCACACAGAAAAATTTATATTGGTTCACTCTTAATTAAGAGCTACATTCAATCTTCAACACACCATTGAGAATTCACTAAGTAAAGAAAAACAGATTACACCAAAGACAAGAGTGTTGATCTTGAACCCCTCAAGAACACACAACACTTTTAACCAAAATACATAGTTCCCAGAAACACTATCTGAAACTGTTTTAAAACACAATACAAAATTGAAAGAAAGAATTAGAATACACCTGACTTTAAAAAGCTGAAGAACAATAGAACATAAAACTCATATTCTTATTTCACACAAAAGCAATGATCCAAGAATTTCATAATGATTAAACTCTTTGATCTTCTCTCTTGAAAATGTTTTAATAAACTCTCTTCTTTTTTAAATGATCAGAAAATGGTCTTTATAGACTTTAAAAAAAGGTTAAAACAGTTTTATCATTAAATGAAATATGTTAAAATCATTTAAAAATAGTTTGAAAATCATAACAAAATTTTGTTAAAAACACTTAATTGATTTTTAAGACAAATTGATTTTTTTTTTCATTTCCTATTAAAAACTGAACATAAAAAGCTAGTTCATTTATCGAAATAATTGATTATTTTTGTTTTACATAAAAGACAAAAAAGAAACAAATCATTTTTAAATCCTTTGAAAAACCTTAAGTGTAATTCAACTGATTGTCACGATAAATCAACTTGTTGTAGTCACCAGACTTGAACATAAGGTTTTTCAACTAGTTTAAAACACAAAACAACTAACTAAAATTAACACAGATTTGAAAAAACAAAAACTTTCAAAAGAGATTTCAAATCATATGAATTTGGATCATAACTAAGTGCAAATTAATAACTCAAAATCTACCTAACTACACACACAATAACAGATTCTTCAAGTCTTCAAGCTGGATTTGGAATTCATCAAAACATCTTGTTCAACAATCTCCCCTTATTTAATGAAGACAAATCCTTGGTTGTTTGTGTTGTAGATTTTGAATTTAAAGAGATCCTGCAAAGTCGAAAGATATATACCATGCAATCCACACAATGCAAGTATAGCAGGATATCTCATACAGTTTTCAAAGTGGTCATCCTCATGGAGCCCCCAGGCGGTCGTCCTTGGTGATTTCAAGGTTTCTTGGATCATAGACCGTTGACGTCCCCTTTTTCCCGAACTGGCCAATTTAGACAGCAAGTCCGCCCGAGAATTTTGTTCTTTGTGGACATGAACAAGGTCAAAAGTATAGAAAGCATCTTTTAGAATATTCACATACCTAAGATATGAGGCTAGTTGTGGATCTTTAGCCTGATACTCATCGGTGACCTGTCCTGTTACCAACAGTGAGTCACTCTTTGCTGACAGGTGGTGAGCTTCCAACTCCTTTACCAACAACATTCTTGTTTTTTTTTATCAGCAAAGAATAAATAAAATTAAAATGGGACACTTCAGGGGTGTCCCAACCCGTATACAATAGTCAAGAACTCCATGCAAAAGAAGCTTTTGGTTCTTGGTCACCATAGAGCACCTGCTAGACTCACAGAATGCAGTAAAACAACCTGCAGACTACTAGAAACCAGCACATGCCTTAGATCAATCAAAACCACTAGCGATCAGAAAAGCACAAAAACAGTGGCTTCAAAACTGAATGAAGTGAAATAAGCACATCCCCACATCCCCACATCCAATTCCAGCATACCAAACAGCAGAGTGTTGCACATGACAACATCTACACACCGAACTCCTCAACATCCAACCACCATGCTCAATACAGAGGTTTGACACTCGTTCCTTGCTAGATGCCTTGTTCCGCGCTCCATCCTCCCCTATAACACTTCTTTTATTGCCACAGTACAACACCTTGTAGGTGCTGCTCCTTGATTGCATGACCTCTGTTGCAACCCCATGATAACCTGCCTAAGTCTACTAGAGACTCCGCTTATTGTTACGAGACTAGCGCGTACCTCCCACCAGAGCAATATCAGCCTCCCAATAGAATTGACTTAAGGGTCACACAACTTTGGGTTAAAGTTGCAGATCATAATTCAGCACAAATTCATCACCTTGCACCATACACAACCTGTCCAAAGGCCCACTCCTTTTATAGACCACATCACCCGATTACGAGTTGCTGCAGTGACATAAATCTTGATTGCTTCTCACATACTGGGTCAGAGTTGGACAGAATCCAAGCCATCTTTGTTTTACTAACCTTGGTATCAAGAGCTTCTATGCACCGTGCAGCAACATCTATTAGATGTATAAACTACAGCGTATTCAATTTCTGCTTCATCTACACAAACCATCTTCTTTGTTCTTCATCCACCCTACTCCCTCGGGTTCACCAAGGATACTGCACCATTCTGTGAGTTTCCTACATGAAAATGGGAGTACTACATCTTCTAACCCGGTGGAGCGAAACTTCTACTGCATCTCCCTCACACCGACTTCTTTCTTTCACCCTCCACAGCATTAGATCACTCCACGCCCACCTGCATCAGGGTTTCATATTCGACCTGGTTGTTACTTGCCTTAAATGAAAACCTAAGAGCTTGCTCGATTAAGACACCATTTGGCCCCTCCAAAATAACACCAACCCCACTTCCTTGTAAGTTCGAGGCTCCATCAACGAAAATGACACATTGAAATTTTTTTGGATCAGATTCGAAACCTTTGGGGGAGAGCTCTGTCATGAAGTATGCGTAGACTTGTCCCTTGATTGGTCCTCCTACAATATCAGGCTTATGAATGACCTTCCGAATGGGCGGAGTCGTCGAGCTGTAAATACCACTACCAAAGCCACCTTGTTGATAGCTTGATGCCTAACCTCTGCCCCTGTAACACTTTGCTTACGAAATAAATCGGTTTCTGTACCTTTTCCATCTCCTGCAAGATGACCAAGCTAATGGCCCAGTCAGTCACTGAGAAATACAAGCGAATAGAAATTCTCATAGTAGGCCTACCCAGAACAGATGGATTAGCCAAATACTTCTTTAACTTGACAAAAGCCTTTTAACACTCATCGGTCCAGATAAATGGTCGTTCTTCTTGAGGCATTGAAAATAAAGATACCCCTTATCGCCACTGGTTGACAAGAACCTTGATAGGGCAATCATGCGCCCAGTTAGACGTTGCACTTCTTTAACGTTGGTCGAGCTTCTCATTTCCATGATTGTTGCGCACTTATTAGGGTTTGCTTTTATTCCTCTTTCGGTTCACATGAAACCAAAGAACTTCCCTGTCGGTACACCGAAAACACATTTATTAGGATTGAGTTTCAAATTGTACCTTGCTATATTGGCGAACAACTCCTCAAAGTCGGTCACATGTTGATTTGCCTTTATTGAGGTGACAATCATGTCATCTACATACGCTTGAACATTACGACCGAGCATTGGAGACCGGATCCGAACCATAAGTCTCTGGTAAGTCGCTCTCGCATTCTTCAATCCAAAGGGCATGACCTTATAACAATAATTGGTGGCTTCGACCTTGAAGGTCATCTTACTCTCATCCCTTAGATGCATGTGAATTTGGTTGTACTGAAAAAACATCCAAAAATCTTAATAGACCACAGCCTGAGGGCACTATCTATCAGGGAGTCGATGCTTGGCAGAGAGTAAGAATCATTGGGGCATGCCTTGTTTAGATCGGTGAAGTCGACGAACATCCTCCACTTTCCATTTGTCTTCTTCACCATGGCGAGATTTCCTAACCATTCAAGATATTGGATTTCCCTTATGTGGCCCACAACGAGGAGTTTTTGAGTTTCCTCCCTCATGGCGAGGCGTTTTTCCTCGTTGAACTTCCTTCGTCTCTAACCTACAGGTTTAACCTTCTTGTTCATGGTGAGGCAATTGCACAAAAAATCTGGATCGATCCTTGGCATGTCGACGGATGATCAGGCGAAAGCACCCATACTCTTTGAAATGACCTCGATGATTTCATTCTCCAACTCCTTGCAAAGTGAAGCGCCAAGCTTGAACATTTTCCCATTTATCTCCAACTCCCGAACTTCCACAACAGGTTCAGGTCGCCTTTCGTTGCAGAGGTCGACTTTCTCCATCTATCCTGGTTCTCCCGATTGGGTAGTGATTGCATAGGTTCCCCCGCGATTTTTCAGGCTGCTCTCGTAACATTTTCATGTCATCTTCTGGTCAACCTTCATCGTGATCATCTTTTCTTTGGGTGTGGGCAGCTTCATCTTCATGTGGATGGTAGATGCCATCGCGCCTAACCTATTCAAGGAAGGTCACCCTAAAAGCAGGTTGTACGCAGAAGGTGCATTAACAACAATGTATTTCACAGTAATCATTATGGTTGTGCTCTCGTTGGAAAAGGTCATCCTTAACTCCACACATCCCCGTACCTCCACTTGATCACCCGCGAAATTGACCAGACAACCGTCGTAAGACCTTAACTAGTTAGGGAGATTTGTAAATTTAGGAACGTCCCTCAAAACATCACACCAGTCGAGCTCCCTTGGTCGATGAGGACCCTGTGCACCTTTCAGCCTACGGTGATAACTGATATTACCTTAGGATCATGCAAGCGCAGTGATCAACTTTATTGGCCAAGAACCGCTCCTTAAACATTCTGGAGAACTGAGGGAAAGAGGTAATATGGTCATCCGGGGTCCCACTAAACCATTGTAGAGAGTTACTATGAATGTGCCCATGAACATCTTACATCTGACGACATCCGACCCCCCCAAAGATGATCATTTGAGCCCTAAACGCCTACAAGTGACTCTCAGGGTCTTCCACACCAGAGAAAAAGTCGATCTTGGGTATGATATAGTAAGGCAGTATGGGCTCTTCCATGATTCACTGAGAGAACAGTTTGAGGTCATCTCTCGAGGATATGTCCAACGAACGCTCTCGAATGGGGCGTCATCCATGGCAGTGCATGTTCCTCCGTAATTCCTCATTGGTTTTGCACAACTCCTCGTTGGCTTGTGAATGTTCTTTCATAGCCCTTCGAGAGGCCTCGATTTCCGCCATAAGACGCACTTGATTTAGTCATGTTTCCTCTCGAAGACAATCTTGGTTAGCTCGGGCTTCTGCTCGTAGTCGTTCTTGCTCAGCTCGAGCTTTTTCCCAAATTTGCTCTTGCTCACGTTGATATTCTTTATTTTCCTATTGGAAAGCTCTCATGGTCTCCGTGATTTTTTGTAAAGTTGAGACCTCGTCCCTTTCAGGTCTATGCGCCCCTTGCCTAGTATTCCTCATCACGTCGAATTGCTTAGCTATAAGCGTTGGTGGGTTCAGTTTTTACCTGGCTCCACGGTGGGCGTCAAATGTTCTCGTCGACTGACCTGGATTGGACCTTGGTGGTGGACTCCGGGCTTGACTTTTCCTTTTTGTTGTTGCTGCTTTAGGATGCTAATAATTCACAATTAGGGGAGTTCCACCTATTGATTACACTCCAACGATCAAATCAGTGAGAGCATATAATTATCAGTATTTGAATATAAAGTATTTGTATGAGTATAGTATCGTGAGATTGCACTTACTTTTTCTCAGGATCTCAAACTCCTTTTATAGTATTCGTAGACCTCCCTTCAAAAGTTTAACAAACATAAAGATATTATGTTAATGTATCCCCTTATTCTATGGATGCGGGTAAAACTTTATCTTTAACGGTTATCGAATCTCAGAGTAACCACCTGTGCTTTAGCTAATTTAGTTATTTAGTTAGTTGTTTTTATTTTAACTATCTTATTAAAATACCTCACAGCTACCTGGGCCGACCACCTGATGTGTTATTGGGTCCTATCATTGTTTAGGCTGAGCTTAAACATTCACCTTTAATAAACTAAGTGGGTTAAGATGGCACACTTAAGTTGATGGAAGAGGCCCCCAGCACCAATCCTATCAAAGGCCACCAAAATGCTACATTTAAGGCAATCACTAGAGTCATAGTCAAAGAGGGGTCAAGGGGACATTTTTACATGTCATAGACTCTAGTGTGAGATAGTTCTTCTTCCTTTTCTAGTTATAGCATAGTTTAAATCTTTTTGTAAATGTGGTGAAACATGCAAAGTGGTACTTAAAAGGCTAAACCTAAGTTTAATTAGAAATAACCATTTCTAAGTAAACTTAGGACCGACCCAATTAACTAGACCTAATGGGCGTAAATTCTAGACCAACCACACAAGGAATACTTCTAGAATTTACCTCCATTTAGGCGCCACTTCAGCCATGTGCTCCCATGTGCCATGTGCTCCATGTGCTTCCATGTGCTCACACTTGCATGTAATTTGGCTAGCATTTCATTTGTATTTGGCTCTTCAAATTCCAACCCTCCAATCCTATATAAGAAGGTGCTTGGCTCTCATTTTGCAAGATTAAATTGAGTATTGTTATGCTGCCAAACTTGAGCCATACTTTACTCCCTTGCCTAAGATTTAGGTCTTAATCTTCAATCCTTTCACCTACCAAAGGGGGTTGGCCGAACCTCCCTCAATTTCCCTACTCTCATGCACCTCCAAGGCAGCCACACCTCCTAGGAGGGCCTTGATCCATCAACAAACCACTAAGCTTCTGCAAACCATCCAAAAACCACAAAAGAGAAGAGCTCAATGCTATCATTAAGTGCTCAGATCGGACCTCGAACACGTTTGGCCAGTACAAATATTAATATTATTATTATTGTAATTAATATGAAGAATAGTATTTTTAGTATTAGTAATAATAATAATATTTTTATTCATATTATTATTAATATTAATGTTATTATCTATATTAATATTGTTATTAATGTTGTTAAAATTGTTATTAATATTATTATTATTTTTATAATTAATAATAATATTATTATTATTATTCAAATATTATTAATATAATTATTATTATTTATAATAGTACTCATAATAATAATATTTATTATTATTGTTATTATAATTATAATCATAATAATAATAATAATAATAATATATATATGATAATAAGATTTATCTGGTATAATGATTAATTTTTTTTTTCACTTTAAAGTTTTTTGGATTCCATTGGTTGTAAAAAAATACCTAAATTTAAGGAACTTGAATTAGGATTTTAGTAGATTTTATTTCAGAATATTTATTTCCTTAGAGATTTATTTCTTTTTATTAGGATTTCGTTTTTCCTTTAAATACCAATGTATTGTTTTTTTCATTAACTAATTTCATAATTATTGCTTATTGCCTATATTTTTTTCACAATGATAACAAAGACAGAAGATTCTAAAGTAAAATTGATACCTTTTTCATTTTTTTTTATCAGCAAAGAATTAAATTAAATTAAGAGGATACAAAAGGGGTATCCCAAGCCTTTACACAATTCATATAACCTCCTAGAGGAACACACCCCAGAGCTAAAAGGAAAACATATTCTACTGAACTAGGATACCCTACACCATTACTTTCTTAATTTGTAATGGTCTACTGGTCTGCTACAAGCGAACCTTCAAAACCACCAGCAACCAGCAGTCACCAGCAAAACACCAGCAAAAAAACCCCTCCACCGGTTCAAAGTCTAACCTTCCCAGTGGCTTACACCACAACATCCTCTTCTATTTCTTTGAAAAAGGATGTAAGTTCTCTAGCACCTAAAGCATGTGACAGAACTTCTACCATTTCAAAATCTTCATCCACTCCCTGTGCTTCTTAGTTTCACCCTATAACATCCAACCACATCCACAACCAGTCCACCAGCTAAAGCTTTTCATTCCCCTTACGCCCTTGGATAAGAAATCCACCCACCATACTTTATAACAGGCCCATTCACTTGATCTAGAGCAGAAAAAAGCAACGTCCTATGTGCCTTAGCCCACCTATCTATAGAAAATTGCATTTCAACAGCAACTTAGACCCCCTTTCAGGACTGAACCCACCCCACAGTACTACCAACTTGAGCACGTGACTGTCTCTTCCTAGCTTCACCATACAACACCAAATAGCGCATTAACTCCCCCCATCAGCATACCTAGCTCTGCTTGTAGCCATTTGGGCTCATGCCATCATAGGAAAAGCAGCGATTGTTCCTCCACCAGACTGTCCGTCAAAAGACCACCATCAGCAGCACCAACCATTCCTCTAAACTTACATCACCTGCCACCACCGAACTCCCATCCCCATCTTTCAGAACGGACCAGGTACCACCAATCTGTTCCACTAAAACTATATACCAATCATACCCTCCACCTCTCTTCACCATTTGGCTTCAGCATTGTACTCTAAAACCTTCAGAACTAAGATAGCCACATTGGCCTCTCCGCCCCTTCAGCCTGAGCTACCATCAACATCAGCTTGGTTACTTGTAACAGATCCACCTAGCCCACCTTACACCCTTCTGCACCAGTAAAAAACGCAGGACCACCTCCTCCAAAAACGAAAACATGCAAAACCTTCCACACAACTAGGCTGCTGCAGCTCTCCTACTTATAGCTAATAATACATGGGATAGGATTCAACACCCAGTCTGTTAAAGAGTATGAAAAATTATGGCATTTGTGCTTCAACCATAACCACGACTTAAGCTTAGCCTTGTGTAGCACTTCTTCCTCGTCCACTACTCCTTGGTGAAACATAACAGAATTTCTATGCTCCCACAAACACCACACTATGGCTGCCCACACCCCTTTCCAAACTAGATTTTGCTTGTGATTTGCCTGGAACAGATGAAAACTCTCGATGATACCTTTTTCATTAGAAGAGTAACTAATAAATATACATTTTTAAGAGCTCTAGTATTTCATTTATTACTATTAGGATTATGATAGTGAAAAAAACAACACATCTAAATACTTTATAAGGTAGACTTAAGAGTGAGGAGAAGAAAGAATGAATAAATTAGAGTAGAAATCCAACAAAATTGATATTATTTAAGGCGTGGGTGAGTAACCCTATATATGAGGTACGTGGAGGTTAACAGAGTCTCTCCCCGTAGTAGATCTTGAGAACAAACATACTAAAGAAAGGCTTTTAGCTACTTCTAAACCTTCTAACGATTCTTTCTTTCTACAACTTGGTATTGTTATAAAGTATTTTATGCACAATACCACTATGAGACAAATTTCCAGCATTCCTTATTTGAATATTTGATATCACTATTAGACCTAATTCTTTTGATGATTTCTTCAAATTCATTTTTCGTGTTGACAAAAAAATTAGCAAAGATTTGAAAGACTTAAAGATATACTTTTCATAGTTTATATTCATATGATAAGATTACAATAATCAATAAAAGTAACAAACTATTTTGCTTCATAAATAAATTATAAAATAGGTCTTAACAGGTCAAAGTGAATTAAATTAAATTACAAATTACTTTTTTTTATCATATAAGACTTTACTGATTCTTTGGTAAACAAACCAGGTAACAAGGATTATATTCAAATCTTCTAACATATAATTTTTGCTTAGTTTTGGTCCTTGTAGTCCAATAGATACAACCTTCTTTGTTTCTTAGCATTTAAAGTTGTCTTTTCATAGCAAGATCGTGAAATACACACCGGATAAATTTGTGTAAAGAGATCTCATGATGAAAAACACCTTAAATTTTGGTTTCTAATCCATTTAGCTTGTATCACTCAACGGGATACTTTTGTTCTTGTTGTAATAGAATTTGGATGAGATTGCAGAGTAGTGTAGAATTATCTTAGAAAACAATTTTGGTGACGAGAAAGTGAGAAGAGAATCAAACAAGCCCTTATTCTTAGTGATTAAATAACTTGTGAACTCTGAGCAAACAATTTTGTCACAGCAACCTTACACTTTTGTAAAGAGGTTTACACCACTGATCCTTGGCTCTTGAACTTGCAGGGAGTACTGCAAATTCCAGAGAATATCCTCTATTGAAGGGCGATCACTGGGATCCTTGCTGAGACAACTGGCGGCAATCTGAACTGCACTCCTCAATGATTCACACAAGTTTCCCGGATGAAAAAATCGGCCACACCCCTTAGTATTGGTGATTCACCTCTTAGTGATGGTGATGCAGCTTCTAATAAGCCTTTCTGCAGCTGAACATGACAAAGAGGACACTAAAGATAGGGAAAATAAATCCAATAGCACATATCTGACTAAGAAGAAAAATGTCATGCATACCTCATCCTTCAGCTCCTCTACTTTCCTGGAAGATGTAATCAGTTTGCCAGTGATAACTTCAAGTAGAATAACACCAAATTGATATATATCTTCCTTTTCTGCCTTATTGGTGCTGGTGCTGCATTTGGGATAATATGTCATACTTTGGATGCATCATTTGAAGAAAGATATACATTAAACTGGGAAATACCTGCCCATTTGGTCACAAAGTTTTCTTCTGTGAAGACTTTTCTAAAATTTGACAAAAGCAGATTTCATTGAGGTTAGAGACTTTGAGAGAGGCACTGAATGCAAATATTACTGAGAACTAGTCAAGTTACTTATATTTTGTATTAATTCTAACCTTGGATGGCCATGGAATGCTGTATCCACTAACTTTTGCATTGAGGGTATCATCCAAAAGAATATTCACAATCTTTATATTGTTGCCAAATATGCCAGGACGAACTCTGGTGTGTAAGAACTGGATTCCACTTGCAATGCCTATGCTGATTGCCATTCTTTGTGGCCATTTCAACATTTCCCTTTTTGTCCCATCTGTTACAAAGAACTTCCATGTTACATTTTTTTGTCACTCCAGTATCAATTTGCTCTAGCAGATAATTCGGTGCTTATTTTTTGTTCACCTGCAAGGTAATCCCTCAATGACACGTTTGAGACATGTTCAAATACAATGAAGATTGTGCTTATCATTTGGGGATGATCTTGTTGAGTAGTGACACAGTGTCCTAAAATACTCACCAAATGCCCGTGCCTTAAATAGGGTAATACCTTCAAGCACTCAATACTGTTTTTGTGCAAACACTTCTGCTTTAGTTTTACACGATTCACCAAAACCATTGAACCATTTATGAGCCAACCATTATATAGCTGTGAAAATGCAAGAGTATATAGGACGTTACCACTTGGTCTTGTATAGAGTATCACTATGAAACTAATGAACACATGAAAATTCTTTTACCTGTCCTTCTGATCCATCTGCTATTAGATTTGATGGGTCAAAGTTATTTGTAGCATTTTCAATTTCTTCTAATGGAAAAATGTAGTATGGTGGGAATCCAAGAAAAGGTTGCCTCGTAGCTGGAGGAACAGATCCTATCTCCACACGGCCAAAAGAAAACAATTCGTGCATGAGTTAAACAAAGCATTAAGAATATTACAGAGCACTAAACTGCCATAACAGGGACGAAAATTATGATCTGCATTTAACATTTACACGATTTATCATATCACCATACAACAACAACCAAGCTTATTGTATAATATCTTATCATCGTATTAATTGAATAAATAAATCGCATTCCCCCCACCTGATAGAAGCTTAAAGTATAATGTCTCTAATTTTCGCAGATGAAATGCACTACATTTTGTTCTAATTAAGCAAGCATCTTAGTAGAGATAAATAATTACAAATTAATCACCCAAAAACGTCTTTTCTTTCTCTATTACATTCACTATGAATGACAACAAATTTCAAAAACTCGATTAATGATTTTAGAACTTCAGGAAATGGAATTTTGAACCTCCTTGTTGTCATCTACTTAGAAACATTACTAAAAATCTGTGTTTATATTCTAAAGTTCCAAAACTAATAATAGAGATTCAAAGTGAAATACATATTTATCTCTAAGAGATAAGTGCAGTATGCAAACATACCTCAGAAGATGAGATCGTTATTCATTTAAATAATAATGATACTAATGTCCTTACTTGCATTAATATTTGATCTTTGATATGCACGGACATCAGCAGCAGAGGTATCTATTCTATAATTAACATCTGCTTTTTCTGCTTTGAACTTTCTGAATATACACGGAATGAAAAGAACCAGAAGAAGCCCTGCAATTCCAAGTTTTACGTCTAATTGCATCTCTGATTTCCTCTTCTGCCATTTAGGTGAAGGTTTAACAGCTAAGGCCTCCACTTTCTGGCAATAAGAAGATGGATATTGATCATTTAAGCTCCTGGTTGACAAACAATTCCCAGAACAACGTGTTGTTCGGTTCAAAGCCTTTGAACCAATACATGATGGCAATGTTCCCACCAAGAGGTTGTGTGAGATATCAACAAATGTTAGAGCAGAACTGCATGACACATTCACAGAAAGGGAACCACTCAATTGGTTTGCAGCCAAGTTTAGGTACTTGAGGAAAGGAAGAGAGAAAATATATGATGGGACATTTCCAAAAATTGCATTGGAAGAGATGTCTAGTAGCTGAAGTTTATAAACATGCATGAGTTGGGGAGGGATTCTACATCTCAAAGAGTTGTTGCTCAAGATAACCCTCACGAGATTCTTGCTCAATAAAGGAAATTCAGGACCCAGTTTGTTGCCACCCAAGTTGAGCTCTTCAAGAGAATCCAGTCTTCCAAGATCAGGAGCACTCCCATTGAAAAGATTATCAGCCAAAACAAGACTCCTTAGATTTTTCAAAGAGGAGATCGATGGTGTGATTTCCCCATACATGAAGTTTGAGCTTACGTTCAGCACTTCAAGAAACCAGAACCTGTTAATGTTGGAAGGTAAAGGACCCCACAAACCAAGTGACACCAATGACAACACCTTCAGATTTGAGAGCTTTGTCAAGACAGTAAAGAAAGACTCAATGGAGAATCTTTTTGAGAGAGTCTCAGATGAATTTCAAGACACAAGTTGGATTCTGTGAGAAGAAGGAGAGCTTTTGTTCCCAATGATGGTTAACTCAGTTACATGGCCATTGGAGCACACGATGTTGAGAGAAGGTAAGGGGGGGAGGGAGCAGAAGTTGGTGAAGTTGTTCCATCCTTGAAGAACTTGAGGATATTCAAGAAGCTTCTGAACGTGGAGAAGAATTCTGTTCTCACTTGTCGTTAATTGTGCACTGGAAATTGGAGTAAGCAGCACAAGGATGATAGTAATGATTGCAGGAAACAAGTAATACAAAGAAACCAAAACATTCTTCATTTTCTGAAGCTGGAACACCTGTGTAGTAAGACAAAGAATGCTGAGTGACTCTATAAAAATTATATATATATATATATATATATATATATATATTGCACTGTAGTCACTTAGAAGAAAATAAAGTTCATTTTCATTGCATTGCTATTATTATTATTATTAGAAAAATGTTTCATTAACAACCAAGAATGAGTACCCCAATATACAAGTTGCTTGAATTGATGACCTGGTCAAAGGTCTTTTCTTCATTATAATAGAATAAAAATTTGAAAGGTTGGAAAATTAATATAGTTAAATATAAGATTGTAAGGTTAAAATATTATTCTTTTAGATTTAAAAAAAATCATTTCAATAATTTTTTTAATAATATAATAAAATATATCATATTTAAATTTAAAAAATTAAAAAATATAATTAAAATTTTGTATAATTGTTAAGTAATTAATTTTTTAAAATATTAAAGTCTATCTATTCAATTTAGACGAGATAAATATTTGATAACAAAAATTAAAAAAAAATATCTTATTTGCGTAACATTTTTAAAAAAAAAGTTTATTTTATGATTCCCAAAAACTCATTTATATAGAGCATATGAAAAATTAATTTTTCTCAAAATAAAATAAAAATTTGAATAATAAAAGTCATATGTTAGTATCAATAATATATTTTATCAATTAAAAAAATTATTTATTTATAAAATTTATAATTTATAAGATTCATAATTTTCAAACATAAAATAATTTGCATACTTAATGTCTCTTTAAAATATTCAAAAATTTAAAACCTTGAAATGAAAGTTATAAACTTGTCAAATAGTTATATTATTAATATAGTAAAATTTAATAGTTTTTTTTATTGATCATTTACATTCTTATTTCTTTCTTGTTAGAATATTAATAGATATTGTTTAGAAGCTTTTCCTAAATTATTGCAAGAAATTCACAAAGTTTGACCTTGTAACCTGATTAATAAAGTACATACTCATAATAGTATACATTGATTAGATGTAATATAACAAAATACTATCATCAAAAGAATCACAAAATTTACAAAAATAAAAGAAGTATTAAAAAAACAAAATGTTGATATGGATTACGAATTTCAAAATCATTTATTCAAAAGGATTTGTGTGCATTCATTTGTATTTGACAACCCTTTTGCAAGGTTTTCATTTTCATCACCACTATAAACCCCTCTTAGCTAAATATAAGTTATATATAGTTAATGCTACTCCAAGAAAATTAAACCAACCATATTTTAGGGTGTTCCTTATTTCAACAATCTCATCAGGAAGGTAAAACCCTATACAAGGGCTATCACTTATGTAAACATGTGAGCTTTGTGTTGTTCTTAGGTAGGGTGGTGCATGAGGTGTGTGTAAAGTGACCTCAGTAGAGGAGACCAAGGTAATTTTACCTAATTTCAATGTTAATGTAGTTAGTCAGAGTGAGTGGTGACCTGTGTAGAAATAAGTGGTGACACATGCTACAAACTTTTTACACAATTATTTGATTTTAAAATTTTTGAGGTTTGTGTTGCTCTTGTGTAGGGTGGTGCAGTATATGAGGTATGTGTAAAGTAACCCCATTGGTAAACGCCTGACAGGAGAAAGGGGAATCATTATCGTGCTCTTAGAGCAATTTGGAAAAGTAGCCCTTAACATCAAAAACCTTAGTCCTAAGGTGGTTGCACCACATGGTGATGAAACTTATATCAAAACCTTTCACATATAGTTTGTTCCAAAAACTAGCAGTCGACTTGGACGAGCTACAAAGGAGGTTTGCAAAATTCATGCAGTTAGAAGAATTACATGAGTTCAAAAGCTTGACCCGTGCCAAAATACTCCAGGACAAAAAGGAGATTAAGAAGTTAGAACAACAACAAAACCCCCTAAGCCAAAGAAGCATAGGGTATCAAGATTCACTCGGTAAACCCTTCTTAATGTAGATAGGAGTTGCAAAATGGATGAAGTGTTGATACCACCACAACTTTAAGCATACAATTGAAGAATGTCAAGCCTTGAAAGAAAAAAATCAAAAGAGTTAATACATGCAGGACACTTAAGAAAGTTTGTCAAAATACTGACCACCGAGAAAATGCTCGATCCCCTAAAAAATGAGACACGAGCAGCTAATGCATCAATTACCGTCAAGATGATGACGAGAACAAAGTGGGCGAAGACGAATGAAGGCCAAGATGTTACCCTAAGAGGGGTGATAAATACAATTGCGAGGCAATTTACAATAGAAGGGCACTCGACATCATTCGAAAATGCCATTTATGGATTGTCTAGTCCATCAATACCATAACAACCCCACCTCTAAGATGAATGCCCCCAATGACTTTCACCAACGTCAAATTCAAGGCCATTGACCCAATGCAGGACGACCCCATGGTCATTACGGTAGAAGTTAAGAACTTTGTAGTAGTGAAGACCCTGGTAGATAAAGGGAGTTCCATAAACATCCTTTACTCAAGAGCGTTCTGAGGACGAGATTCAATTGCATGACAAACAAATCGTAGGATTCTCTGCTGAAAGAGTCGATAGGAAGAGACACATTGACCTTGATATAAAGTTTGGGGAAGAGACTCTGAGTAGCCGGAGAATAAAAATTTGATACCTCATTGTTGAGGCTAACACATCGTACAACATTTTTTTAGGCATACCATCTTTGAATCAACTAGGAGCGATAATGTTCACCCCATAGTTAGCCATGAAATTTCCATCGGTTTTCGAAGACATCGTAATGGTCCATGTGGACCAAAAAATCGCTAGATAATCTTGTGCCTACATCCCGAGCAGTCAATGTTGAGCACAAAACACCGGAAACCGAACACAAACATCATTACTTTAGTAGACCTTAACCCAAGGATAAACGATGAAGTCCGGGTGGAGCCAGGGGAAGACAACATGATCATCAAGCTCAAAGTGGACAATCAATGCACAAACATGGGCACATTCCTGACACCTTTTGAGGCCGAGAACATATTTGAAACCCTCACCAGGAATGTCGATTTGTTCGGTTGGACGACCATTGACATGCCAGGCGTAGACCTACTGGTTATGTGCCACAAGCTTTCAATCTATTGTGAGGCAAGACCAATTTCACAAAAGAATAGGAAGTTGGATGATGAGAATAGACAAGTAGGAAAGAAAGAGGTCAAAAAGTTACTGGAAGTCAGTTTCATCACTAAAGCAAAATATACCATGTGGCTCGTGAATGTATTCATGGTTAAAAAGCTTAGCGAAAAGGGGAAAATGTGTACCGACTACACAGATGTCAATAAGGCATGTCCAAAGGTCACTTATCATTTGTCGAGTATAGACAAACTTGTCAACAAAATGACTGATAATAGAATCATTAGATTCCTTGATGCCTACTTAGGTTACAATCAAATTCAGATGTACCAAAGGACAAAGAAAAAACTATCTTCATGATCAACAAAGCCAATTACTACTACGAGATCAGAGATTGATGGACATAGTACTCAAAAGGCCTTATTGGACAAAATGTCAAAGTTTACGTGGACGACATGGTGGTCAAATTCGAGTCGTGTTAAAAGCAGATTGAGGACCTAAGTGAAGTCTTCACCACACTTAGAAGATTAAATATACGGCTAGACCCCGACAAATGCATATTCAGGGTAGAATGTAGTAAGTTCTTGGGCTTCAGGTTGACATGTAAAGGGATAAAGGCCAACACACACAAATGCCTAACTCTATTCGAGATATGTAGACAAAAAGATGTCAAGAAAGTTCAAAGACTTATCGAGAGGCTGACGTCTTAGTCATGATTCCTACCAAGGCTAGCCAACAAGATGATGGCGATTGTGCATTTAATGAAGAAAGGTTCCAAATTTGACTAGACACCCTAGTGCAAAGAAATTTTAGCCGAATGAAGAATTTTCTAGTTGCCCCTCCCGTGATCCAAAATTTTTCACCTCACCATCCCATTTTGGCATACCTCTCGGTATTAGATGAAGTTGTAAGCTCAACTTTAGTACATGATATAGGCGGTGAGTAACAACCTGTCTACTTCATTAGTCGAACCCTACAAACAACAAAGATGAGATACCAGAAGATCGAGAAGGTTGTGCTTGTATTAGTTGCCACAACATGACTGATGAGACGTACTTTCAAAGCCACCAGATTATAGTAAAAATAGATTGCCCAATAAATAAGGTTTTATCCAAGCCTGACCTCGTGGGAAGGATGATAAACATGTTGATAGAACTGTTAGAATTCAACATTAAGTACGAGTCGAGAGGACCCCTCAAGTCACAATGCCTAGCTGATTTCGCGGTTGAGCTAAGTCCAGAACCAATGGAGCATGGCAACTCATGGATCCTACATGTGTACGAATCCTCTAAAAGTAAGGAAACTGGGCATGGATTGTCTTGGAAAGTCTCAGAAAGGATATGTCCTCGTCGTTATGTGCACTCTTCGATCTTCCAGGTGTCGACTCCTAGGGTACTTGGTTGTCGATCTTCGATCAACAAAAGGGGGATACCTATAAAAGGGTCCTCCCACAGTCAGTGTTCAATATCAATAATTGAGGGTATTAAATGCTTATCTTTGCATGGTATGGGTCAAGCTATTTATAAAGACGTGTTTTATCCTTACGACAGTAGGCCTAGATTAACACCGTTATCACAATTAGTCTGACATCCAGTACAAACTTTACCATGGTAAATGACTTACATGTCCAAGATGTAGTCGAACATACCTAATATATCTCGGCCATGACCGTGATAATCATGACTGAATTTGTATTGGATGTCAGACTAATGAAAAAATTAATTGTGATAATCGTGTTAATCTAGATCCATTACCGCATGAGCCCAACACATTTTTATAAATATGTTGACATATACTAAGTACATTTAATATCCTCAACAATCGAATACCAAACACTAACTTAACCGTTGAAAGACTTTTACATGTACTCCCTTTTACTAACCAAAGAACAACGACCGAGTACCATTAGGAGTGGATCCCTAAGGCTCTGTTTGGATTAGGGAGGGGATGTGTGAGGGTTTGAGGGAGTGGATGTGTGAGGATGTCTGAGGAAAGTGTGAAAAAAGTGAAGGTGTTTGGATTGTGGTATGTTAGGGTGGATGTGTGAGGAAAGTTTATGGGAGTTTGTGAGTGATGTGATGGTTATGAAGAAATTTTAATTTTTTTTAAAGGTGTGAAATGTTACTTTACAGATTAACCCTTGCCTATTAAAAAAATTAATAATAAAATGAGTTGTTTTTGCTTAAAAATGAAAAACTTTCACACATTTCGTAGATTTAAAAATTATAATTAAAAAAGTATATGTTAAATGTAAATATGTATAATATAAAAACTATAATTAAAAAAAAATATGTATTCAACAAATTAAATAAAAACATAACTTCAAGTAATAAAATTGAAAAATAAATCAAATCTTATATAAATAAAAAGATATTATTTTTTAATATTAAAAACCCTCTAGAAATGAAAAATAAAAAAAATACCACAACAACAAAAATATAACGTAATTAACAATAAAAAAAATTCATAAAAAATTATAATAAAATAAATTATAACTCATAAACATAATAACTATATATAGAAATATATTAATATAAACATAACAAAAAAAATTGAATTTCAAATAATTTCTTTAAATATTAAACATATACTATAAAATTAAAAAATAAATTACATCTTATATAAATAAAAAATTACTATTTTCTAATATTAAAAAACCTCACAATAAACAATCTAAAAATACAATAGTAACAAAAATATAACTTAATTAACCATAGAAAAGGATTCCATAAAAAATTATAATAAAAAATAAGAATAAAAACGTATTAGTAGTATAATCCGATATAGTTCAATAATTAATTATTATTATTTTGTTTTATTAAATATTTGTGTTAGTTAAATTTATTTAATAACTAATATTTATAATAAAGTGTAGTTTTTATTAATAAATTATGTAAAAATACGTGAAAATATATTAATTATATTTTCAGTTTCTAATGAATAATTTAAGTTAGAATAAAATTATTTTAAGTGATGAATTGTTTTTAGGGATTTTTTTGTATTAAATAAATTAAATATTTAGTATAAAATAAAATGAAAAATGTTTAATATAATCTTTTGGTGATGACCATGATCAACCCAGGTAATATTTTCAATTTTAATTAGATATAGTATATTATTTTCTTTAAAAAAAACTAAATCCAATCACATTTAATAAAATATGAACTTGAAAAGTAGGTATCACCTGATCTACTCTAATAACTAATATATAAATGGAAGATTTTATTTAACTATATGTTTTTTTTACACTGATTTATAATATTTTATAAAATAATAAACAAACTTAAAACTTCTTTAAAATTTATTATGATTTGTTTCTTCATTTTAAATATTATATATATATATTATATATATATATAATATATATTATATATATATATATATATATATATATATATATATTTTAAACATTGTACAATAAATTTTTTAAAATACTAATACATTCAAATGAAGCATTGTGATACATTCAAATGAAACATTGTGATACATTCAAATGAGGGTAAATTTGGAAATAAGGGATGGTGACATGGCTTTCTCTCTACATCTCTTCATTTTGAGGGGAGAGCCTTCACTTCCCTGCACATCCCTTGATCCAAACCATAGATATCCACTCACATCCTTCCTCTTGAACAGTACATCCATGGAAGCAAACAGGGAGTAAAAGACCGAAGAGCATACCCACCACCAAAGACATATCTTCACAACCTATAAAATCAAATTATAATAAAGTTTCTCTTATTTTTTTATTTTTAAATGGTATCCAGTTTAATTTTATCTCATAGAAAATTATTCAATTTTAAAATATTTATATAAAATTGATCTAAATATACTCACAACCCTAATTATTATATTGTTTACATGAAAGTATCGAGAAATATAAAATGGGCATTAACGAAATTCAAATTTCAATTTTTTGTTTGTTAATTTTTTTAAGAAAAAATATGAGGTGGTTCTTTTTTTTTGTTCAAAATTGAAACCTCGTTAGAGGAATCTGTGACGTTTTGCTTTTCAGCTTCAGCCATACTTTCTCTTCCTTTCATGTCCCTTCAGGTTCTCACTGTTCCCTTCGTTGCAACCAAAGCGGCAACTTTGATCCAAACCTCAGCTCCAGCCATACTAAATCTCTTCTTCCTTCTTATCCTCTACTCTTCCTAAGTCATTCTTCTTCCTAACACTTTTCGCCAATTTCCTCACTTTTTCTGTTTCATTTCTTCACCATTGGAGGTATAGGGTTCTGCTCCTTCTTTTTCTATTTGTGGGTTTGACCCTCTTTCTCTTATCCTTGCTTTTGTGTGTTGTTGATCTGAATCTGCTGTATTGTGTTCCACCTTAGCTGCATTTGGTTGGGCTTTTCTATTTTAAGATAAAAATTTATTGATTTTTATTATTTTTGTGTTGGGGTTTGCTGATCTTAATGCTTATTCAGGAAAGACTTAAATTGACTCTTGGTTGGTGCTGTGTAGAATTAATTGCAATTTTTGTTAGTTTTGACTTCGAGTTCGAGTTATTGTCCTTTTTTGTAAATAGACTTCACGGTTCGGTTTTGGATTTTTCAATTACTCTACGAAACTTTCTCGCTACATAGCTGCGCACTCATATTTCCTTTTTGTAAAATGTATTTATGTTAGGGTATTAGTGTCTTTAGCTTTAAATTTTAAATTTATGGTTGGTGAATTTAATTTTGTTTGACATCTAGTTGAATCTTGCAGATTTTGATGCTTGAGTTCTGTGGTTGACATGGGGAAAGGAAGAAGTCCTGGCAAATGGTTCAAGAACTTACTCTTGGGGAAGAAATCGTCGTCAAAGTCTACTTCATCAAAGAAGAATGATATTCTTGTAAGGATGTCGTGGTTGACTTAAGTTTTGTGTTTATGATTTGTTATAATTTTATAAAGGAAACTACGGAGGGAGAACGTCTAATTGTTGTTTCCTGTGATCTGTGTTTGTGAGTGCTTAAACTTTTGAAATACTTGTTTTGTAACTGTTTTCTATTTTGTGTGTTTAGAAACCATCAAGTGATAAGGATGTGGTGGTGTCTTCTGAGGTACCTGTGTCTGATCCACCTGTTAATTCTCTGCTGATATCGCCGCCGCCGCCGATATCTGGAGCTAATGATACTAAAGTAGTGCTTTCAGAAAAGGAGGTAGTTAGTAGATCTTCACTTGATAAGAATGTTCTTTCAACTGGAGATGAAGAGGCTAAGGTGCAGGATGTGGCTAATTTTGGATCTCAAGAGGATACTGAGAAACTTCAGCTTACAGAAGCAGCTATAAAAGTTCAGGCCGCTTGTAGAAGCTATCTGGTGTTCACCCCCTTGCAATTATACATATAAATGCGTAGAAATATTTACAGATACAAATGCAACCACATTTATTTCACTTTTAATATTTGAGATTTTCAGTTATAGAGAAAAGGAAAATGTAGGTATTTCATTCATTTATAGTCATTGTCTTGTCTGTTCTGCATTTTGTGTTGGATTCTTATTTGAAATTATCGTGTCATGATATATTTGATCAAAACTTGCCCTGCTCATTGATTCTTAATTTGTAAGCTATTGTGTGCAAGTTTCGTAAGCATTGATTCTATATTTGGGAAGTTTCTATATATATGTTACTGAATGTAAAATGTGACTCCTACATTTTCATTGAAGGCTCGTCAAACATTTCAAACTCTCAGAGGTGCCATACAACTACAATCTCTCATTCGTGGTCACTTGGTTAGAAGACAAGCTGTTTCTGCTTTATACTGTGTGAAGGGAATAGTTAAATTTCAAGCATTGGCTCGTGGTTGCAATGTTAGACGTTCTGATATTGGGCATGCAGTCCAGAAAATTTGTAAGGTAAAAGTGCTTTAACTAATTCATCAATTCGGTGATCTGTGCATTATTTTCCTTGCCATTCTGGTAGAAAAATTTCTCATTGATTTAGTATCCAAAGATTTTTTCTACCATACAGTTGGCATCTTCTAGGGACTTTAAGATTTTATTTCATGGGGTGAATGTCTTCAGTTACGTTTTTCCTGCTTTTCTATTCACTAATTCCTTCTTCAACATGTTTTTGTCAGGATACTCATTGTTCAAATTCTATTTCGGTAGTTTCATCCTCACAGAAAGAGAAGCTGTCTGAAAATGTATTTGTTTGCAAGGTAAAAATCGATATTTAATGCCCCATAGGGGATAAATAGGTTATTTTATTCTCGACAAATATCTGATATATTATTTATTTCAGTTAATTAAAACTACTAGATATTATTACCAGATAACAATGTTAGTGTCCATGAGATTTCTCCCGCTGTCTTTAAAAACATGACAATTTTGTCTCAACTTTTGGGCTCATAACTAACCTGTCTCTAGTTCTATGTGCTATGAGATTAAAGTTTTGAACTTGTTTTGGTTATAGTTATAGGTTCATGATCTTGTTCCATACCAAATTATTCTTTTATTCACTGTTTGCTTGTATTGAAGTTTATTCATCTTTCAATATTCAATATTTTTTTCCTCAAACTGCTTGCCTGTGCAATGCATTGTGGAGCATGACATTAATGTTCAATGCTAGTTCCAGTAATTATTAATGTTGAATGACTACACTAATGAGTTAGATTTGGTCACTGAACCTGTAATAAATCTCATGATTGTTGATTGGAAGTTGATTTAACAATTTTTTTGGTCAATTGCCATTTTTACTTTACTCACTAGTTACTGATTTTTGAATATGAATGCTATAACAAAGATTGTGAACAAATGGTGTACTTTTTTGCTGTTCCCTTTTAGTTCATATTGTTCTGAAACTATGTTATCTAATAATATTATTTTGGTTTGAATTAAATCTCATTACGTATGTTATCCATTTTAGCTTCTGGCTTCATCCCCATATGCAGTTCCTCTATCACTCTCCATTGATCAAGAAGAAACTAACTTGGCTTGGAAGTGGCTTGACTATTGGACACAGTCACACTTTTGGGCACCTCTTCCTGAATTGAAAAAGAAATTTGATTCAGTGTTTGATGAGAAAAATGGAAGTTCCCAGACAGTTCAAAGGGGACAAGTTAAAAGAACTACTCGAAAATCTTCTGCTGTGAAAGCTGACAATGGCTCAGTTTTAGTTGCTAACAGATCTAAACAGCGTCCAAAAAAGGATTCAAGCCATCCATTGCCAACAGCTCAGGAACACCCTCAAAAAGAAACTGCGAAATGTAGTCTTGAAAAAAAACACGCACATAATGTTTCAAATGGATCTGAGGTTGTTAATGAAAAAAGAAAACACAGCAGTAGAAAGATTTTAGATCATACTGTCACTGATGTTTTAGAGCAGGGCCCAAGTGCCTCTTCAGAGAAAATGGAAGATTTGGCAGTTGCAAAGTCAGAAAAGTCTGATCCTGAGAAGGGTCATGGACAGCCAGCAAAAGATGAGAATGATAATGAGCCACATCATGATCCTATTGCTGTTTCAAAGACTAGCGTGAAGAAGGATGAAAATGAAAAAAATCAAGGAGTTGGTGAGGATCGGAACGGTGGTGATGATAATTGTATCAGTAACAATTCCCAGAGAAGAGCTTCACTACCTGCGAACTTTAATGATCAAGATAATGAGTTATATACCACTCCTGTTACTCCAAGGCTGCCCAGTTATATGGCTCCTACCGAATCTGCAAAGGCTAAGCTCAGAGGACAAAGCTCTCCAAGATTTGCTACTGATTTGGTAGAAAAGAGCAATACAACCAGGCGACATTCACTTTCATCCTCACTCAATGGCCGGTCAGGTTCATTTTCCCCGAGAGATGAAAGGCTGATGGCTGTGAGTGGCAGAGGAGTGATAAGGTCTGATAGATCTCTGTCATCTTCAAGGGATGGAACTGGTAAGCATTTAAGACTGTTCTTTGTATTTTTTTATTAATTGATTGGGTGAAGCTCTTGGTTTATGTCTCCTTCCCACCGAAAATAAAAAAGAAATAGATTATGATAGACATTTTTGGAGTACACCAATACAATAGTGACATGGATAGATATAAGTATCCATCTTCATAAATGCATACTTAAATTATTTGCTTGTATGTATTTTGGTGAGCAAAAGTTTTGCTGATGTTATAAATGACTTACTATTACAAGAATATTGCTAGACTACTACTACTAAAGCTCACTAGCTTGTTTGAAAGTTATAATTTTTCTTTCTTTTTTACTAACAAAGGTCTTTCCAATGCAAGCTACATCTTGATTCTGGCAATTAGCAAAGAAGGAATTTTAGTACTCATAATCTCATAGGAATTAAGACAAACAAGCAATTTAAAAGATGAAAGGCACATCAAGAATCAATCTCGAGAAATTAATCTGGATCTTCAGGATCTCTAATCTTCCTCTTTCCCCTTGCCTACTCCTATTGTGCCTTTTTATATAACCTTTAAAGAAACCAAGGCAATTAAGTCTGCCAACTGTCAAGTATCAATGATGCCTTTATGTCATTTATCACCTTGTGGCAGAATTTCATAATTGAAAATTAGTGAGTAATGGATTCATATCAGCAAATGATATGTTGATATTTTCTATTATCTTTCAAGCACCACAAGAATTAGGTGAATAACATTTTTGCAGGGAAAGTTGTTCTTGATTTATTAAGACAGTTACAAGTGCAAAAAAAATAAAAAATCCTTGTAGAACGAATCAAATCTTAATAAAATCTCTCCTTGGAGATTCTTGCAATGAGAAAGATTGCTGCGGTACCCACTAAAAAGATCTAGAGTGAGACCTGAAATTTTAGGATACAGATTTGATTTGGTCAAATTTTGTCAGCCACCATGCATATAACTTTTCATTCTCCTAAAGACATGAACCAGCCTGCATGTATGTTTTAGATTTTTTTTCTCAACTTTCTATAAATACCAAAATTAGCTCAATGATAGCTTGTAAGGTTTATAGGTCTCAATCATAATTTTGGTAAAAACCTTAACATTTTGTGGAAAACCCAATAGGAATTAATTTAATAGGTATAAATAATTCCCTTAAAATATGTTTGTTATAAGTGCCCTCTGATTTGTTATTTAGGCCTTTTTTCTTGTCCCATAAATAATTCACTATGGATATTATCAATTTCAGAGAAGTTGATCCAACCTCAGTGGAGAAGGTGATTCTACCTTATTTTCAAGGCAAGGATACTTGAAGGAGGTAAAAACTTGAATAGTTAAACATGGAGATTTACATTACAACATTGATTTGATTTTCATTTATATTTATGGTCATGGATAAAGAAAGTGATATTGTGATCAGCGTAAGATATCAAATTTCTTCTAATAGGACAGGAATACTTTGGTGGGTATATATTACGGATTTAAGCTTATGTGCTTATTTTTATGTTGTCTATTGCTTAAAAATTGGTTCTAAGTTCAATTTTCAAGTTTAGAAGCTTTTTCTGATCAAATTTCGGAATTAAGTTATCTGCAGTAGGAAAATTCTGCAGTGACATTGCATCAAGCTTAAAAATGATTACGTGATTTTTCCAAAAACTAGCATAATTGTTTGAAAGCTTTTTACTTAAAAAATAATTCTCAAGAAAATGATCAAATAAAAGGGTTTTTACTTTTAGATTTGGCCACATCATTACACTTGTTATAGTGAGTATGACAGGGAAGTGAGTGGGCATCTGCCGAAAAATAAAATAGAAAGATTGACTAGAAACAATATTGATGTAATTATGATTTCTCTCAAAAAAGATTATATGATGAGACAAATTAAATATACTAGCAATAACTAGAAAATTAATGATTCATATTATTTTGATAATTTAAGATTTGTCCAACAGACATTTATTTTTATCACAATTCTCAACTGTTGGTTATGTAATTATGATTATAAGTGTATTTTATATTTTTAAAATTAAAATGCAATTTTTCGGAAGTTTCATTTTTTCTGGTCACAATTCTTGGTTACTTTCCAGTTATTTAAGAACAGGATTTTTTTGAATGTAAAAAATATTTGGGTAAATTTATTTCGAAATGAATGGGATGTATCCAGAAATTTTCTAGAGATGAGAACAATAAAAGTAATATTTTGATTCAACAAAAGAAAAAGAAAGAACTAATGTGACATGATTGAGTTGAATCCCTATGAGTCAAATAAGATAGTAATTTTTATCACTAACTTAAAAGGTACCTTTAAGTTTAAAATAAACCGAGCCAAACACACCCTTACACTCATAAAAATACGATTTTGAAGTATACGAGAAGCAATATTTTCTCATTTTAGTCAAAATTTAGATTATTTTTAGGTTTTTATTATTTTATAATGCTTAAAGAAACACATGAAAAATTATCAACAAGAGGTCAGTGTAGACCCTTTTGTGACAAACCCATGTCCAAAGTTTTCTCTGGAATGTTGTCTCTATTGAGGACAAAATAGAGGCTTCTTCTTCCTGCACCCCTACGTGTTTCTTCCTGCATCCCCTCAATTTTGTAAATCCCAAATTTGTTTCGAAGCAACTTGTTGATTTCCGGATTGCTGAATCCGGAAGTCTAATTTTTGTTACGGATTGATGGATCTGGAAGATTACCGGATTCATCAATCTGGAATATTTATGGATTTTTCGATCCGGAATGTAAAAAAATAAATGCGAATTTCTCATTCTGTAAAATTACCGAATTGCATTGTCCGAAAGAAGAAAGAGTAATGTGGATTTTATGTGTATTTTGGAGTTTTAAAAAATAGTAGGGATATTATTGTCTTTGCATTACATTGTGGGGGTGCAGGAAGAAAAATGTAGGGGTGCAGGAAGAAACTGCCCAAAATAGAATGTTGTCTCTACTGAGAAGAAAATGGGTGCAAATGTGACTACCCAAAATACAAGCCCAGGATTTTTGGCCTTTCTTTTATTTTGCTCTTTTTAAAAAATATATTCGTAAGACTTTATAAATTTTTTTAGACAAATTCATAAATAAATAATCTTTAACGATTTTTCGTAAAAAGTGTACAGATTTTGTTTTTCACAAAACATACATTCTACTAGTATTAAACGCTACCAACTATTAAAAATATACTCATATCTACATATTTCTGCAAAATTCTTTGAAATAACATGCTAGTGATTTATTTAAACATTTTTCTTCTCTACTTCTTTATCTATTTAAATTTAAGCACATCAATAATGCAATTTAAAATTTATTTATTTTGAATACTAAAAGTAATGTACTTAATGTTTTTTTGTCGGACAAAACGAAAATTTTGTATTATATATAATACATAATTACAAGATTGAAAATAAAAGCTAGAATATATGATTGTTCTTAATATTCTAACTCTTTTATATAAAAAAACTATAACACTTTTATTCTAATTATTTTTTTTGATGATTTTTTTTATTTTGAGTGAAATCTACACAAGGGATTAACATCACTTCTAAGATACTAACACCAACTCAAAACTAGATAATTAGTTTATGAGACTTTTTCCTATATGTTAATCAACTCTCTCATTTTTACATGGTATATTATCCAACTCTGTCATTTCTATGTGGAATTTAGACTCACCTAAATTTTCTAAAAACTCCCTGTACTACTCCTTTACATTATTATTTTTCTACAAATGTATCATGACAAAATGCACCAATCTCAATATTAAAAACTAACTTTGTTATGTTTGTTGGTGAGCCATGCTCATGAATTTAACTAAGCTTTACCGAAAATGTCCTTTTATTATGGAAAATAATGTCATTTATTTCATTTCAATGTTAATGTATTGCAAAATTTTTTTATAATGTTATCTAATAATATATCGTCAAGTATAATAAGTGTATTGCTATTTATGACATAATTATTTTGTTAAAAGTCAAACAACTACGACAATTTACAACAATTGGTGGAGTTTTTTTGTGATTTTTTATGGACACCCAAGGAGGTGGGATATCGAAATAGTTAGCTAGGGAAATAAGGAAATATCAAAATATAAGGGGCTAATGTGATGCATGTGATAAGAAAGGAGAAATATAAAGAAAAGTGTTGAAGGTTTGTAAGGGATGCAATCCATAAGCTTCTTCCAATGCTTCCATTTTCCAAAAATGATTCACTATTTCCACAAGCACAAGTAAAGCTGCAATGAAAGCATGGCAAGTGAAAAAAAGAACAATAACAGTGCAAACTGAAATAGTATATAAGACATGCAGCTGATGAGAAACTACATTGCAAACTTTGAAAAAGATCATAATATATATATATATAACCAATGAACACCTTTTCTGTTAAAAAGCATCAAATGGCTCCTAGAGTTCCCCCAAACACTTCAATAGGGCTAACTGCAAAGTCTCACTAAAAGTGAAACCTAAGGGTTGCTAAAGAAGTGGTCAGGGGAATTCAAGGGGACAACTGACCTTCCATTTTTGAATGCTATTATTATTCTTTGAAAGACAATGAACTGTTCACCAACAGTGTTCTTATTTATAGAGGTGTGAATTTGTTTCTTCACCTTCTATGTTTAGTCACAGTGGCCTTTTGGTTAGGGAAAGTCACTGATATAGAAAAAAAATAGTATTATTCAGAATGAAAAAAAAAAAACATGTCTGAATATATGAACCTAGTCGGATTTTGTTATCAAGGGAGAAGTATATTTACTAATGGTTGGAATTTCTCTCTCATTCCTTTTTGACATTATTCAGTGATGATAGAAGATGCCCTAGGAATAATTTGGTCCATGTTTATGTTGCATTTGCCCTGGCTCATCAGTTGGAAAAGACTTTCTAGGGACCCTGGAAATTCTGATGCTAAGGGTTTATTCTTTTGTCCGAAGAGGAACTAAAATTGATATTTTTATTTATATAATAATTTATGATTGGATATCTTTAGACGTGCGTGATTTCAATTAAACTCGGAAAAGAAAATACAAAATATGTTTGAGTTGGCACTACGGACCTTATCTTCTCTATATCCTCCTATACTACCTTTTAGTCTATGTTCATTTGTAATTATACTAGTGTTTTAACCAGTATAATGCACGTTAATTTCCAACCTGTTCTTATTTATTAAGTTTAAAAATAATGAGTTTAAAAATGATTATTTGTAATACTAGTTAAATTGAATTTGAATTAATTTATAGGAGATGAGAATGTGTTTTTAAATTTAATTAGCACGTATAATATGAATTACAAAGAAATAAAAATAGAATGCATATAAATATATAAATACAAAGCAAGTGTGAATATAAAAAAATAAATATTAATAATTATTTGTGAATATAAAAAAATAAACATCAATAATTATCTATGAATAAATAAACTAAACATAATAAAAATAAGGTAAACAAAGCATAAACATGAAGTATAAACATAATTTTTTTAAGTCTTAACGGAGTGTGACAAAAATTCACGAGAGTTAGTAACAAAAAACTCTTATCTAAAAAAAACATTTTTCATGAAAGGAGTATAACTCGAATTTTGTTATTGGTTTCGTTGACCTGTGCTTTAAAAACAATCTTATCGTCTTCTTTGAACGTGTTTAACATACAAAAATTCTTCTATCCCAGTCTAATTTTTGTTGATTTATTTTCTCATTTTGTTTTAAGTTTTTGCACTTTTCAAAATTGAGATGGCCATGAAGGTTAAGAAATTTCAAATTCCAGTTGCGTATATAAGTCGCAAATGGAGAATACAAATCCTATAAGGTAATATTAACATAATTTAGATCACATACAATTTTTTTAAAAAAATCTTAAATAAAAAGAGTAAAGGAAATATCACCAGATGACTTGATTCATAGTTCAAAATGATGGTATGGACCATAAAAAACAAGTGCATTCCTCATGAGACGATCTAAGTATAATGCGACTGCAGATGACCCAAAGTGTTCTTTAAACAAGGTAATATGAAAATAACAGTTGCCCACGTATAAAAAAAAGAATATGATGGTTTCTTTTGAAACCATAATTTTTTTTGTAAGTCGGACCATCCATCGGTTATCCATGGTTTCAGAAAGTCCATATTATAAGTGACTGGATGTAAATTTCCTCAGTGGTCTTCTAAGAACCATTCGTGAGTAAGATCTCCTCTAAACTAGATAGCAAATACACGATCCACATTTCTGTATTCCCAGTAAAGTTTTGTATATAGGTTGTCAAATATTAATTGTAAAAAGATAATGAATGATAAAACCAAAAATAAGATTACTTGATGTTAGAAACTCATGCACCTAAAGGAGCCCTTTGTGTCGCATTTGATGATTGTTTGTGGGCTCAAAATTTTCCCTTAATTGACAAAAAAAGAGAGTAGGAACACAAAGAGAAATGAGGAATAGAGAAAGACGTGTATAGATGGTAATTGATTATAGAAAGGTAATGGTTGTTTGAGGAGGAATGCGGTGTATTAGGTCAAGTGAGCACATGAGAGAGAAAAGACTTATATCTCATTATGTATCAGTCAAAAGTATATATTGCACAACGCGTAAGGGTATATATAAGAATACCCATGCAGTTACATAAGGTTCATTCTGTTATACACTTAACAGCCCCCGTAAACTCATGGTTGAAGCAGGGACAACCTTGAGTTTATTTCGAACCCAAAGAAAATTGGCTCCTGACATAGGCTTGGTGAGCAGATCAACAACCTGGTAGCGGGCTGGGATGTGGAAAAGCTGAACCTGCTTAGTTTGGACGTTGTCCCTAACAAAGTGGAGGTCTAACCCAAAGTGTTTAGACTTAGAGTGCATTACAGGATTAACACTAAGGAGAACAACACCCAGATTGTCAGAATAAATTCTAGGAATGGATGTGGGTATGTGAAGTTCGTGAAAAAGCGACTGGAGCCAGAGGAGTTCAGCCAGGACAGTAGCGACGACACGATATTCAGCTTCAGTGCTGCTCCGGGAAACACATTTTTGCTTGTGCGTGGACCATGCGATAAGGTTGGAACCAAGATAAACACAAAACCCTGTGGTGGACTTGCGATCATCAAGGTCGGCAGCCCAGTCTGCATCAGCAAAGGCTAGGACATTCAGGGTGGAGGTACGGTGAAGAAGAAGACCATGGTGAACAGTGCCTGCAAGATAGCGTAGGATACGCTCAACAGCTTGCCAGTGATGATTTTGGGGAGCATGCATGAACTGAGCAACCTTGTTGACCGAGTAGGAGAGTTCAGGACAAGTGACAAGAAGATACTGGAGAGTGCCAACGACCGACCGATAGAGAGAGGGATCATGAAAAGCCATAGACGAGTTTTGTTGAAGACGAATAGTGGAGATCATTGGTGTGGGTTGCAGATTGGAGGAGACCATGGTGGTTTTATGAAGAAGCTCACGAATGTACTGTGACTGAGACAGATGCATGTCACCTGTGGAGGTACGTATAACTTGGATACCCAGAAAATGATGTAGATCACCAAGGTCTTTTAAGGCAAAGCAGGAATTGAGACTGGAAATGAGCGTAGTGATGATAGAGAGAGAGAGGACCCAGTAATCAGAATATCATCTACATAAATAAGAACAAGAAGTGTGTGTGAATGAGTAAAACGAACAAATAAGGAGGTATCACTCTTTGTAGGTGTGAAGCCAAGAGTATGTAATGTATAACTTAGCTTCAGAAACCAGGAGCGAGGGGCTTGTTTCAGCTCGTAGATGGCTTTGTGAAGCCGGCATACAAGATGTGGATTTGCAGAAACGAAACCAGGGGGTTGTTACATGTAAACGCATTCACTTAGATCACCGTTAAGAAATGCATTGTTAACGTCAACTTGACGGACATGCCAACTTGAAGTAACAGCATGGGCGAACACAAGACATATGGTAGTGTGACGAACCACAAGGCTAAAAGTCTCAGCATAGTCAAGTCCGTGCATTTGATGAAAACCTTTGGCCATGAGACGAGCTTTACATCGATGAAACAAGCCATCTACATTTAGCTTAGTTTTAAAAACCCACTTGCACCCAACCAGCGATGCATTGGGAGGGAGAGTGGTTAAGGTCCAAGTGTTGTTAGAAAGCAAAGCAGTGTATTCTTGCATAGCAGTGGACCAAAGCGGGGAAACAAGAGCAGTTTTAACAGAAGAAGGAATATGAGGAATGTCAGGGAGAGAGGAGAGATACACCTTTGGTTTGTGAGTACCAACCTTTGCTCGAGTAACCATCGGATGGACGTTGGCCGTAGTGTAGAAATAATAGTTTTGCCATTTGCAGTTAGGCAAATATAACCAGCATGGTGAAGACTATAACCAAGAAACAAACAACACTGAGAACAAAAGGCAAATTTACGTGTGTTATAGGGGCGAAGGTTAGGGTAACAAGCGCAACCAAAAACCTTAAAGTGAGCGTAATTAGGTGTGGTGTGAAAAAGTTTATGATGAGGTGTGTCACCTTGTATAATAGGAGAGGGAAGAACATTAATGATATGAACAAAAGAAATAAAAGCCTCAACCCAAAATTTTAAAGGAAGGTTAGCATGGACAAGCAACGCTAAACCCATATCCACAATATGACGGTGCTTTCTTTCCACATAATCATTTTGTTGGTGCGTGTAAGGGCATGTTAGACGGTGATGTATACCATGCTGTTGAAGAAAAGGAGTTAAGGCAAGAAATTCACGTGCATTATCAGTTTGCAAATTACAAATTTTATGGCCAGTTTGGTTTTCAACCAGAACTTTAAACTTTTTGAAAGCATTCGAAACCTGAGACTTGGTATGCAGAACATAAATCCATGTAAATTTGGTAAAAGCATCAAGAAAAGACACATAATATCTTGCTCCATTAGAGGCAGGCATAGAAGCTGGTCCCCAAATATCAGTATACACAAGTTGTAAGGGAGCAGTATAGGCAGTTAAAGTAGTGGGATATGAAAACTAATGACACTTAGCACGCGCACAGGCAGCACAAAAATGAAGATAAGGTTTTACAGAGATATTACAAGACGAAAGAATTTTCTGTAAGGATTTTAAATGGCAATGACCAAAACGTTGATGCCAAAGATTGATAGTGGCACTGTTTCCAGTAAAAGAAAGAGAATTAGCAGAGTAGTGTGATGAAGCCTTCAAGCCAGGAAAAGTGTACAACCCATCTTTAAGAGTTCCTTGAAGAAGGACTTGCTTCGTATCCTGATGCACAACATAACATGAGTGAGGGTAAAATATAAAGAAAACATTGTTATCACGAGAGAATTTTGAGACACTGAGAAGGTTTTTTGTGATGTCAGGCACGAGCAAAAGATCGTTCAAACGAAGGGACGTACTGTGAGTAGCAGAGGATAGAGAAGCATAACCAATATGAGAGATGCACAAACCTTTTCCATTACCCATCTTAACCGTTTCGGAACCTGCATAATGTTGTTTATCGGAATAAACAGAAGAGGAGTTGGTGATGTGATGAGTAGCGCCACTATCCGGATACCACAGAGGATCATCCATGGAGGAAGGTGCACCTAGTATGGACGCATCGCTAGGAACACAATCCTGAGAAGAAAAAGAGGAAAAATTGGCATTCATATTGTTAAACGGGGAAGGATTATACCGTTGCCAACACACATCCGCAGAGTGACCATGCTTTTTGCAGATTTGACAAACAGGGCGAAGCGATACCCAAGAGTCAGTATGCGAGGGTCTGTAGTTGGAAGGACGTCCTTGATTCAAAGAAGCATGCATGAAGCCACGACCACCACGAGATCCACCAGGCTTGCGTTAAGATTTGCCATTGGTGGAACGCGTAGGAGTCCACGTAGCAACATCAGCAGTGGGAGGAACAGTGAGATGATCAATCTGAAGATGTTTAGCGAAACGCTCTTCTTGGGCTAATAAGAGGGCTTCGATTTCATTGATAGTGTACGCCTCTTTTCGGGACATTATGGATGCAACAAAAGGATCAAAATCAGCAGAAAGACCATCTAAAATTGTTTCAACATGATCTTCAACAGAAACAGGGGCTCCTATGGCAGCAAGAAGATCAACGGTCTTCTTGATATCCAAGATGTTGAACCAAGTAGTGTTCAAGTTTTGAAGAATCCAAACCCTTTGAAGGATGTTGAAGGCTAGGCTGTGCTTGTTGTTGCTGAGTTGTCCTTGATAGGATCTAGGGTAGATTGTGTATGTAATCCACTCTTTGATTGAATCCAAAGCATAGACATTCTCAATCTTTTTAAAAGAAAAGTGTTTTTCAAACTAAGTGAAAAACAACCGATTGTTTTGTTGAAACAACCGATTGTTTTATACTTAGGTGTTTTTAGAAAAGATAGAAAACTGATTTTCAAATGGTTGAGTTGTTAAAACCAAAACAACCGATTGATTCGAGGAAACAACCGATTGTTTGTTTTGGTACCATAACAGAAAAACTGTTTTGTGTTTTGACTGAGCATTAAATGATTTTCTAACTGTTTATGCTCCAGTTTTTAATGCTTTGACCAATCTTTAAATGAAATTAATAGTTTGTTAAGATTTGATAACAAACAACATCTTTCATATATTCAGAAAAACAGATTTGAGTTTTAATAATGCAGATTTTGAGATTTTGAAAAGTTGAGATTGCTTAGAGATTGAGTTTGATCAAAGTGTGTGAGATAGGATTTCTGCTTGTATTGATTTCAGATTTGCTTCTGTAACAAGTGTAATCCTTGTATCTGTTAAACAAGAATATTTGTGTGGTTGCTGAGAAGTGCTGCGTGTTCTTGAGAGGATCAAGATCAACATTCTTAGTATATTTGTGTTGGCCAAGAGAAGTGTGTGTCTTGAGGGAATCAAGGTCACTTTCTTGGTTGTGTTGTAAGTGATATAGGTTTGAAAACCCTCTTTAAACAATTCACCTCCATGTAGTTTAAAGCCATATATTCTAACAATTGGCATTAGAGCTTGGTTCTTGAAATTTAGTCAAGTGTGATCCTAAAACTGTTTTTTAATGGCTGATAGACTACCTTTTGGGGAAGGTGCTTCAATCAACAAACGACCTCTGTTTTGTGGTTTGAACTACCAATTTTGGAAAGTGAGAATGAAAATCTTTGTGGAATCACTTGACAAAGGTATTTGGGATGCAATTGAAAATGGTCATTTTGTCCCAAAGTTTGAAAAAGATAGATCTTCCATTGAAAAGCCTTGGTCTCAATGGACTGATTCAGAAAGCAAGAAGGTCAAATTTGATTGCATTGCTAAAAACATAATTCAGATGAGTTTTTCAGGGTCTCTCAATGCAAATCAGCAAAGGAAATGTGGGACACCTTGGAGGTAACTCATGAAGGTACAAATGAGGTGAAGAGAGCCAGGAAGCATACTCTAATCCAAGAGTATGCGATGTTCAGAATGCTCAAAGGTGAAACAATTGCTGAAGTGCAGAAAAGATTTACGCACATCATCAATCATCTCATGAGCCTTGACAAGACCTTTGAAAAGGAAGAGCTAAACATCAAGATTTTGAAATGTCTTGATAGAGCATGGCAACCAAAGGTAACTGCTATATCCGAATCTAAAGATCTAACATCCTTGAGTATGACTTCTTTGTTTGGCAAGCTTAGGGAACATGAGTTAGAGATGAATCGACTCAATGTTCAAGAAAGCGAAGACAAGCACGTAAGGAGCATAACCTTAAAAGCTTCCAAGCACAATGGCAAACAAGAATCCAGTGATGATAGTGATGAAGAAAACATTAGCTTGCTATCAAGAAAGTTTAGCAAATTCTTGAAGAGGAACCGCAACAAGGACAACAACAAAGATAGGTATGGAAACAAGAAATCCAATGATTTTAATTCCAATAACTATACTTGTTTTGGTTGTGGTGAGCAAGGTCACATAAAGGCAGATTGCCAAAATAAAGAAAACAAGGAGAAAAAGCCTAGCTACAAGGAAAAGAAGGGCAAGACAAAAAGAGCCTACATAGCTTGGGATGAGAATGAGGTATCCTCATCAAGTTCATCATCAAGTGAAGAGGAAAGAGCAAACATCTGTTTGGTTGCTAAAAATGATGATGAATCTTGCAGCTCAAGTGAGGTAAGTTCTTGTGCCTCTTTAAATGAACAAAATTATAGTGAATTGCTTGAAACTTTTCAAGAAACACATGATGAAGCTAATAGATTGGTTCTTTCAAACAACCGATTGAAAGATCTTAACAGTTGGCTTGAAAAGAGAGATAAATCACTTGAAGAAGATCTGGAAAAAGCAAAAAGTGATTTTGAAAAATTAGAAACACATTTCAAAAACTCTTCTTGAAAGTGTGACACTCTCGTTTGTGAAAATTGTGAAAACCTTGAAAAGAAAGTGCACTATCTTGTAAGTACTGTGGATAAGCTTTCGAAAGGAAAATCTAACTTTGAGAATGTCTTGGCATCTCAAAACTGTGTTTTTGGAAGGGCTGGTTTAGGCTTTAATCCACAAAACAAACAAGATAAGTTTTCAAAAAGTTTTTCTAGAAAGCCAGAAAAAAACCGATTGTTAAGACGAAACAACCGGTTATTTACATGCTTTTACTGCATGAAGAAAGGCCATTCTGTTAGGTTCTGCAAAATTAGGAAATATTCATTTCCAAGAGGCTTTATGAAGTGGATTCCTAAGGGATGTGAAGTTTCTAACAACAAAGAAAAGCCAAATGGACCCAAATTTGTGAGGGGACCAAATCTTGCTGCTTGAATTCTTTTTGTGCAGGAAATCTAAATGAATAAGAGGGACTGAGTCATTTGATCAAGTTTTTGGAAGAAAAAGATTAACATTGAAGTTGAATCAATGTTTTGTATCTGTCTAAAGGCTCTCAATGGTCAAAGGAGGCTTCTTGATAAAAAAGAATATGGCTCATTGAAGAAACATCATAAAGGATGAGAACTCCCTTATCTTAGTGTTTAAGTCATTTAAATTTCAAATTCTTGTTCAAATACTTCTTGTTAATTTTTTTCTACATCTGTTTTGAATTCTTTCTGCTCAAAATTCAAAATCAGTTTTATTGTTGCAGAAAAACAACCGATTGTTTCCTCGAAACAACCGATTGTTTTGAGTCTGACAGCACTGTGAAGAAATCAATTTAATTCCTTTTTAAATTTCTATCCGTTGCAAATCAAATTAAAGAAAGAATCCTTGGTCTATGAACCTGTGTTGAAAGCTGATTACGCTCAGAAGGAAGTTACAACAGTCATAAAGGAATATATTCCAAAATCTTGAAAAATTTAAGAGCTTTTATGACTAGTCAAAGATCACATGTGAAGACCATGTGATTTTCAGCTTTTTTTGACGTTTTCTGTGCAGGGCATGGTCAAGTCTTCTCTCTCTAAAAACCTGGTACCCACTCATGTCATTGAATGCTTTTTGATTCTGTTATTGCTATAAAATCTGGTGCAGCTGATCTCTTCCACAAGAACAACCAATTGCAACATCTCTTGCAACAACTCTTGCAAAATCTGTGAGTGAGCTTTTCTCTATTATCACAGACTCAACTCCTCCCACCTCAAAGAGAGTCAAAACCATAGCAGTATGGTCTGGAGGAAGGCTGGAAGGATGGTTTTCTGGTGATAATGATCTAATTGAGAGGTATAGGTTTGAGACTAGCATCAAAGTGATAAACAACCCCAAGGTTGTTTGCTTTGATTGGCTGAAAAGCCAAAAGCTGGACAATGTCAGAAGGCTCCTCAAAGATCAATCCCTGAGAAAGTTCTTGGAGATGAAAGGGAATATCTATCCAGATTTAATAAGAGTTTTCTACACAAATCTCAAGTTTGAGGGAAACAACCTTGTTTCTCATGTAAAAGGTGTAGATATGGAGATCACATATGATGTGTGGACTGCAGTAGCTGGTCTTAAGTACTCTGGCCTCAGAATCAATAAGGGGAACCTTGGAGTAGTGGAGGACTTCAACAAAATCCAATACTACAAAAGATGCTTGAAGAACCAAAATGCTCAAGTTAGGACTTGTTCGGTTGGTGGCTTAAGGCTTGATGAAAGGTTGCTAGCCCTCATTGTGACTTGGATTCTAACTCCAAGGGGGAGCAATCGTTCAGTTCTTACTGAGGAAGATCTGGTGTACATCTTCTGCATTATGAAAAAGATCAAAATTAATTGGATCCACATCATCAAAGAGCACGTGGAAAAGGAAATGAGGTTAAGTGACTATCATTATCCATATGCTGTTTTGATTTCTAAATTTATGCTCTATTTTGAAGTGAACCTAGAGGATGAAACATCTGAGTTGGTCAAGTCAACTCAAGAGTTGAACAATGGATCTCTCAGCAAAATGGGTTTTACCAAAGTAGGTGGCAAATGGATTAACAAAGATGGTGACTTTGGAGCCTCATCTAGTGTTGCTGCTGATCATGAACAAGATGAACATGCTGCAGATATGGATTTTCAACATGAAGATCTACCCGAAGTACATCAAGATGCTGGACCTACTGTTGGTGCTAGATATCAAGAAGAAAGAATGCAAAACATGTCTTCTTTTGAGAGACTCATGGTTGAAAGGCTTGATAGCTTTGCGGAGAATCAAAGGAATCTCCATGATCTATGTGTTAGCAATTTCCAGAGGATTGATAACAGGTTTGACAACATGGATGCACGCTTCATGACCCTAGATGAACAGATTGAGGCAGTACAAAACCAAATCTTTGATCTTCAATATGTTGATGATGATGAATGAAGAGAAAACAATCGGTTGGTGTATCGAAACAACCGATTGTTTTTGGTGGTTGTATCAGTTTTTTTTTTTTTTTTTTTTTTTTTTTTTTTTTTTTTTTTTTCTGCTGTTGCTGTTTTAAATTTGATGTATTAAGAACAATTATCTTTTTCATCTCTTCTTTTTGTCTATTTGTAAAGACAAATAGGGGGAGATATATGCTGTGTGTTTGGTTTCAGTTTTTATTTTTTTTCTTTGCAAAACAGTTTGTATGAGTGAAACCTCATAGGTTTTTGCTCCTATATTTGTTTATTGTTTACTATAATATTATGCTCTGAATCTCTGTATTTGTTTATGTGCTAACCAAATATCAGAAGTTCTATGCTTTGCTTAAAACTGTATCTTGCAGGAACTGCTTCAGATTCAATCAGATACAACACAAGCATCAGGGATTTGTCTTCATCAAATAGGGGTGATTGTTGAACCAAGTAGTGTTCAAGCTTTGAAGAATCCAAACCCTTTGAAGGATGTTGAAGGCTAGGCTGTGCTTGCTGTTGCTGAGTTGTCCTAGATAGGATCTGGGTAGATTGTGTATGTAATCCACTCTTTGATTGAATCCAAAGCATAGGCATTCTCAATCTTTTTAAAAGAAAAGTGTTTTTCAAACTAAGTGAAAAAAACCGATTGTTTTGTCGAAACAACCGATTGTTTTATACTTAGGTGTTTTTAGAAAAGATTGAAAATTGTTTTTCAAATGGTTGAGTTGTTAAAACCAAAACAACCGATTGATTCGAGGAAACAACCGATTGTTTGTTTTGGTACCATAACAGAAAAACTGTTTTGTGTTTTGACTGAGCATTAAATGATTTTCTTACTGTTTACGCTCCAGTTTTTAATGCTTTGACCAATCTTTAAATGCAATTAATAGTTTGTTAAGATTTGATAACAAACAACATCTTTCATATATTCAGGAAAACAAATTTGAGTTTTAACAATGCAGATTTTGAGATTTTGAAAACTTGAGGTTGCTTAGAGATCGAGTTTGATCAAAGTGCGTGAGATAGGATTTTTGCTTGTATTGATTTCAGATTTGCTTATGTAACAAGTGTAATCCTTGTATCTGTTAAACAAGAATCTTTGTGTGGTTGCTGAGAAGTGCTGTGTGTTCTTGAGGGGATCAAGAGCAACATTCTTAGTGTTGGTGTGTTGGCCAAGAGAAGTGTGTGTCTTGAGGGGATCAAGGTCACTTTCTTGGTTGTGTTGTAAGTGATCTAGGTTTGATTGCTTAGTGGAATTCTTCAGTGGTTTCTGAGAAGACTGGATGTAGCTCTGGGTTTAGAGTGAACCAGTATAAACATCTGTGTGCATTCTCTCTATCCTTAATCTCTTTAAATTCAATTTCAATATTTGTGAACTGGTATAAACAACCGATTGTTTCTGTGAAACAACCGATTGTTTTTCTGGTGTTGTTGTTTTTGCTTTGTGTTTTGGCAAACTGAATTCCTTATCATTTGTTTCTCGAAGTAATTTCATTCTTGGCTTAAAAGTTTTCGAAAACCCTCTTTAAACAATTCACCCCCCTCTAGTTTAAAGCCATATATTCTAACTCAAGAGATAGGTGGAAACAGAGCGCTCATTCTTGGGGTTCTTGAGACGCAATCTGAACTTCTTGATCTGCGCACGCGTGTTGGCAGCGAAATAGGTGTGAAGAACATCCCAAATCTCAGCAGAGGAGTGAAGACCCACCATCTTGGTGAGGAACGGTGTGGTCATGGAGGCTAACTTCCAAGCCACGAGCAAACTATCTTGCTTTTTGTACCGGGTAATATCAGGATTGACACACGGGGAGGAACCCTCAGCGGTAGGTGGAAGAACAGAGGAAGGGACACGAGAACCATCAAGAAAATGAGAAAGTAGTAACCCATCGGTGGTTGCAAGGACTTGCTGCTTCCACAGCAGAAAATTTTCTTCAGACAGTTTCAAAGAGATCGGTGTGGTAAAGAAGTGAGGGGAAGGGAAAGAAGAGGAGGAAGAATAAGAAACTGTGGATGTAGCAGAAGGCATGACGAAAAAGAAAAACAGAGGGCTCTTGATACCATATTAGGTCAAGTGAGCACAGGAGAGAGAAAAGACTTATATCTCATTATGTATCAGTCAAAAGTATATATTGCACAACGCGTAAGGGTATATATAAGAATACACATGCAATTACATAAGGTTCATTCTGTTATACACTTAACATGGTGTAATAAATGTGAGGTTAGTACTGCTATGGTGCATTTATCTTTCCAGCGGTAACATAAATTGATTGTTTTAAAAGTGCAGGGTTGGAAGTTGTGTATGAGTTAAGGAATAATAAAATAATATGCTACTAAATAAACAAATAAAGCAATATATAAATAATAAAATACGGATGCTAATTCCTTATATGACAGACAAAATTGTTAGAAGGTTTGTCCTTAATTCTAAAATTGTGGTTAAGTAAACTTTTTCCATCAATAAATTGAGACGCGTTGTTTTCTGAATAAAAGCAATTTGATGTGGTATTTTGATTATTTGACTGCATCTTCAAAGTTTAGAAGAACACCATTTGACTGAAACTTTTATCAATAACTTTTGCCATTAGTAATTTGTGAGGTGGATACAATGAATAATGTAATTTTGAACCTTATATATAGTTTTGGAATTAAGAGGAATGTTTATGTGTGACAAAAAGTTCATGAAAACCTGAGAGACTTCCCTGTCGTTTTGTTATAGCTGAGAATTCACATTTTTATGGTTCTTGTTGTGCTTAAGTAGAACATGATCAAATTGAATTTTTTAAGAACATGGATTTTAAAAAATTATCACAGAAAACATAAAAGAATGACATCATGTATTTATGAACAAAATTTATTCATTTTGCAGTCATTGTTTGGGTTTCTGGTTAGAATAGAAAATTGAATTTTCGTTTTGTCTCATTTTAACTCCATTAAGAATAGCAAGGATGCAAAAACATAGCCACATGGATTTGAATGCTATACATGAAATATGGATGGAAAAATTAAATTAATAAGAACAAGAACGTAATCAAAGCCAGGAGGTTGAGAAACATAAACTTTTTAATTGATGAATCTATTGAGAAATGCACTTTTCACATCCATGTGAAAAAGTTTGAAACCACTCATACAAGCAAATGCAAACAATAATCTTAGCTTGTAATCTAGCAATAGGTGCAAAGGTTTCATCATAATCTATGTCTTCTTTTTTATTATACCCCTTAGCAACCAATCCAACTTTATTCCTAGTGATTATACCAGATTCATCCAATTTATTTCGAAATACCCACTCTGTTCCAATGACATTCATGCAATCAAATTTAGGTACAAGAAACCACACATCATTTATAGTAAATTGATTTAATTCATCATGCCTGACAACAACCCAAAGGGCATCACAAATGGTTTTAGGTTCAATTTGAGAAACAAAGGCCATATGTTTGCAGAAATTAGTAATAGAGTTTCGAGTAGAGACTCCCTTATCAATATGTCCTATGACGTTGTTCAGAGAAAGGTCTATCGGGATTCTACATTCTTTGGGAAGATCAGACTAGTTCAAACACTCTCAAATGACCAATTTTGGGTTTTCGAGTTTTCTTCAAAATTGGTTTAATGAGGACTCTATTCATTACATAGCAAGTTGTGCTAACAACATTGATAACTATCGTTTTGGTGTCAAATTAAGATGATTTCAACATAAACCTGTCTAATGCTAGAGAGATGATAGTATAATTGTGGTCAGATGACCCCAAGTTATCTCCCAACGAATTCAATAGTGAAATTAGTAAATTAGTGTTTAAAATTTATCTGCAAGTAATAAAAGTTAGCATTAACAATAAAGATAAAAGGGGGTTGAGATAGTTGTGCAAAAAATATAAAAAAGATTAAAATAGCAAATAAAAAGTGGTTGATCCCAAGTTCTTCCACCATTGAATTCTTCACATGTTCTCTAAAGATTAATCCTTTCTCAATCCTCTAACAGAGCTAAACCAGATTGAACATGTGCCAATCTAATTAAATTGAAACTTACCAGCAAAGCATGCGTCTATTGGTTTAATGAATACTCACTTTATTTCATGCGTATACTCCATGAGAATGCTTATCTCCTCCCTCTTTCCCTTTTCCAAAATGCCCTTTAACCTAGTTTCTAGAAGATGTAGGCTAGCTTGGGAGACACTCCACTTTGACCTACCTTCTAGAAGGTTTCTCACAAATGACACCCCTACCCCTCTCTCTTGCTTTCCAAGACACTCTCTCCTATAAATAGAGTGTCTTGCCTCATGTATTTGACACATTCTAAGTGTGGGCCAAACCCACTCTAAGTGGACACTAACAAAAATTTAAAAAGATTAAGATAAAATGCATTGCGTTGATCAAAAGAGGGATGTAACTAGCTTAGGCTGAGTCGACTCTAAGCAGACGCTAACAAAAATTAAAAAAATTAAAATAAAATGCATTTTGTTGGCCAAAAGAGGGATGCAAATAACGTCGACCAAACCCATGCAAGACAGACAAAAAACAATTAGCGTGGGTCAAGTCCACTCTAAGTGGACACTAACAAAAATAAAATTAAAATAAATTGCAGGCTTGTGCGATGCAAATAGTATTATTTTTTTTAATTATTTACGCTCAGTGGGGTAAATTATTTTTTTATTGGTATAATTACGTTATTGGTCCCTACATTCAGGGTCAATATTCAAATTAGTAGAGTTGCGTTTTAAAAAATTAATTTGGTCCATGTGTTTTTAAAAAGTACCCAAATTGGTCCTTTTTGTTAACTTCTCCCCAACGACGTCAAGTGTTACTGATGTGGCAGAGATGATTTTTTATGTGGACTGTGAATTAAGAGACACATGAGATTGAAATGAGAATGACACCATCAATCTCTGCCAAACCCCTCCATTCCCATCTCGCACAACACCCAATCTCATATGTCTTTGTTCTCTCTGCCACATCAGCAACACTTGACGTCGTTGGGGGGAAGTTAATAGAAAAGACCAATTTGGGTACTTTTTGAAAAACACAGGGACCAAATTGATTTTTTTAAAAATCACTGTACTAAATTGAATATTAACCATAAATGTATGGACCAATAAGGTAATTATACCTTTTTTATTTTAACATCTACATTGGCTAGGTCGATGCTAATTAAGTGTTATAGCTAAATCATCTTCACTTTTTCAACTTGCATGAGTTTCCTCCATTTCCCCCCATTTTGTCAAATCCCTAACTCTACCATACGTAATGCCTTCTTTTGCTCCGCAGTTTCATACGATTGGATTCGCCGCTGCTTCAACCAACCTTTTCCGTAGGTGTGTCGTTGTCTTACATTTTTCTCGTAGCTCCTTCATTGCTTACTGTGGTTTATTTTTTTTTGGTTCTTTAATTTATTTGGTAGATACTTGAGAATACTTCGGTTTTGTACACATATTTAAGCACCATTTGCATTAAGGTGAGTTTTAAGTGATTTTTTGATAGTTATTTGCATTAAGGTTAGTTGTAGGTTAGGTATGTTGATGAGCTTTGTTGGGACTGTTACTTGATTAATTTATGTTGTGAATAATATTCATAAAAAACTAAAATAGGAAGCTGATGAGATATTGTAAGTGTTCCTAAGATTATAAACTGGGTTATCTGGCAGTGCATTGCTTCATATATGTTTAAATTGAGGATTTGAATATATTGTTGGTATGAGTTTAAAAATTACAGGTCAACTGTTGAAAATTTTGGTTTCTTACAAATTTAAATGTTTTTTTTAAATAGTTTGGCTTTAAGCGTCAACCTAGCCCACACAATTTTATTTGTGTCATTTCAAATGTTGATACTAACGAAATTAGCTTCTAGGATTTAAGCGTGAGTTCTTGATTGGTGCATAAGTCAGGCTTAAGCATTTCTCTTTTACCGATGCTAAGTTAAGATTTTTTTTAATGTGATGTAATAATCAATAGAATGATTTTTTTAGCAAGTATTTCTTCCATCTCCATTATCTCATTTTATTTAAGTTCATCTCTTCTCTTCTAATTTTCTTCAATTCTATTCAATTTATTTATTCTCATCAATTACATTACATGAAGTTTTATAGTATAAGTTTTGTCGTTTTGCTGATAAAAAAAATAGTATAAGTTTTGTTCATTACATTATATGAAGTCTTGTTTTCATTAGAAAAAGTTTGAAAATATAAGATGTGTGCTTAATTGGAAATTAAATTATTTATGTTAATAATTATCTGTTTAAATCCAGACAGTTACATAATTTTAGAAATGCTTAAAAATAATTAAAAAAAATAAGATTATAAAATTTAAAAACTGTTTCCTAAACAGAGTGATAAATGTTTTCTGCAAATATTTGAAATGGAACCTGAGAATTTGAGTTAAACAGAAGTTAAAAGAGGAGGAGAAGAAAGTGAGTGATAAAAGAGTCCGATATAAATATTTATATGTCAGTTGGCAGCCAGAGTTCCCCCAAACACTTCAGTGCTGCATGCACTTGAGAATTGATTATCTGAAGACGCAAACAAATACAATGAAGTGATCAGAGGAACTCTAGGTGATAGCTGACTTTCCACATTTGCATGATTGCATGTTTTTGTGTTTCAACGACAACGAGACAGCAGAGAGATGAGTCCTACAATTTATAGGAAGAAAACTTGAATATTCCTTCACATGACCGTGTGGTTCTGCTCGAAGGAGGACCACTAGAGCTGAAAGTAACGATGTTGATCTGGCCATAGTTGAACCTGGTCAGTATCTAGGGTCAGATGAAAAATGGAGAATACTATAATGTGACGTGGGGAGCCGAAAGCTCTCAAACCCTCTCATGCATGAAATATTCCACAAGCCCATGCAGGTGTAAAAAAAGTTTAAAAGGGTTGTTTAATGCTCACTGAAGTGGTGGGAGTATCATGATAATGTGAACCATGAAATCTTATTTGAGTTATGTTCTTTATTTACTTATAAAATATGATACAATAATAATTGCCGCATTTTAACAAAAAAGAACCTTAAATATCACAAAAGACAGAAATTATAATACAAGAGTGTGTACCAATTTCCTCCCTAAAAAACCTTAAATAATTGTTTTTTTTCATACAATGAGTAAATAACTGATTTCATTCTTTGCTGATAAAAAAAAAAAAAAAATGAGTACTGATGTTCTTATTCAGTAACTTGTCATAATAAGATTTTAATTCAGGGTATTGAGTCAACAAGGAAATATAAGACCAAATTTCTTTGAGCTCAACTTGTGAAATTTGTTGTTGCTGCAAAATCTAGACAAAATCTAAATGGTCCATGGCATGGCATCAATTCTTGAAAGCAAGGAACGAAAGGGAGGGAATGGGGTCCAAAGGAGGATAAGGAAGAAAAAGAAAGAGAGAAGGAATGTTATGAAACCACAATCAAAAGTGGTACGAAAAATGCTTTTTGAAGCTTACAGTCAATCAAATACGTATTTGATGGATACTTGTCTCATTAGATAATATATTTTTATTTCAGTGCATTTTGAAATAGAGGATACCATCTTTGTAAATAGTTTTAAAATATACTTTTGAAATATTCATATATGTTTTCTGATAAATACTATACATGAAATTCAAAATTAGAATTATGCTAGGGAATGATATTTAAAATCAGAATTAAAAGTAATTACTTTGGTTATTTTAAAAATAAAATCGATGGTTTTGAGTTTAATATTAACAATTTGTTTTCTTAAACCCAAATCTTTCCCACCCTTCATTCCAATCATATCATGCAAGTTTTCAAACAGAATTATATGAAAGTTTACAAACAGAACTGTTATAGAAGTTGTGTAAAGAATGTATGCTACTTCATCATAACTTAACATGCATTATTTTTACTTCTCCATTATTCATATTTTTCCTAATAAAATGAAAACGAGCATCAATATTTCCTCTTATGATGAAACATGGGACTTAGTAGAGTTATCAAAATGATATAAACCCATAGATGTAAAATGGGTATAGAAGAAAAAGATGAATGTTTAATGAGAGATTGAAAGGTACAAGACACCTAGTTGTAAAAGGTTACAGAAAAGGACGAGAATTGATTATGATGAAATTTTTGCTCCAATTTCAAGAATGGAGACAATTCGACTTCTTTTGTCTTTTGTTGCACAACTTGATTGACCAATCTATCAAATGAATGTGAAATCCTCATTTTTAAATGGAGTCCTTGAAGAAGAAGTCTATGTAGAGAAACCATCTAGGTACATCAAATTTGGAAAGGAAAGGAAAGTGTTGAAGCTAAAAGCACTATATGGGTTAAAACAAGCGAACATGGAACACTCGATACTTACACCAAAAGGAATAAATTCTTACAATGTCCTTATGAGCATGCACTAAGAAAAGAAGAAGGTAGAGTCTACTTCTTATTTCTCTTTATGTTGATGATCTCATTTTCATGAGGAGTAATGAGAGATAGTTGAAGATTTTAAAGATGCTATGACACAAGAGTTTGAAATAAAGAATTTAGGATTGATGAAGTATTTTCTTCACCTTGAGATTAGACAATGAGATTTTGGAATTTTTAGGTCACAAGAAGCATATGTGAAGGATATTCTGAAGAAAAGCAAGATGGAAGGTTGTAATTCGGTAACAATACCAATGGAACTCGGTACAAAACTCTCTAATTTTAAGGGAGGAGATTAAGTGAATGCAAGTGAATAACACAATTTTATTAAGGAGTATAATCTCACATGTACAAGACCGAACATTGTATATAATGTTGGTATAGTAAGTCAATATATGGAGCATCCAAGATGGTCACACACAAAAGCTATTAAAAGAATTCTTCGATACATTTGAGAAATAGAATTAATCACTCAGATTACTCTATTCAAAGACAAATGAATTTGAGTTGGTAGGATAATCTGATAGTGATTGGTGTGGAGATGTAGATGATAAAAAAAGTACAACCGAATATGTGTACATGGGGAATACAACATTCACATGGCTCTCAAAGAAGCAACCAATCGTAAATTTGTCAACATGTGAGGCGAAATATGTTACAACATCTTGGTGTGTAAATTTATTCAATACATTTGGACTAACTTCTTTCTTTTTTTGAAGTCTCGATTTTGTTTCAAGGTAAATGAAGATTTGGCTAAAAGAGATGTTATGTTTAAAATTGGGAAACCGTGGAGGGAATATAGATGCAAGCTTTGGAATGAATTTTATGACCCACTTATAAGCAGAAGTGACCTCATCAAGAATGTTCTAGCTGGATTAAACACGGAACAATGGGTTGTTTTTGTTGATTATCGTTTGAGACCTTCTACAGTGGTATTGTAAACTTTGTTTTTTTTTTATTGTTAATAAGCTTACTTTAAGTTTACTCAAACTGATTTTATTTTCACTTTGTGTAATAGAAATAAAGATATAAGGAAGAGACAAATTATTCTGCACACTGGTGGTGCTATGTCTTTGTCAAGAAGAAGAAATAATTTGGTATTTGTTTACTTATATTATGCTCTCTATTTTAATATGTTATAATTTCTGCCACATTATACTTATATTATTAGTGTTGAACATATAGAAAATTGAGACTGGTAAGAATATTGGACGAGCTGAAATGTGGAAGATCACACATAAGAGGAAAAATGGCACATATGTGAATGATGAGGCACTGGAAATTGGGGTAAGTGTTTGGACTGCTTTGATGATGATGTATTGATCATGATGATATGTTGGATTGCTTGCATACATATCTTGATCATAACCCTGCATACATCAAATCTTCCTCCTGAGTAAGCATCCTGATTACATGCAAATGCTCATGCTGTTTGGAATCTATGTTGTAGTTGTAGTTGAGAGTTCAACCATTTGATAGATATTTCTGAATTGTGGGATCAGTTTTCCAGCAACCAAGTATAATCTCAACAACTCCTGAGTGATAAAATGGTTATGGGAACAATGTGATCACGTCACATATGACATTCTTTAGGACTTGATAAGTCTTAGGGTTTAAAGGGTTCAAATGACGTGTTCCTTGTTCTGAAATGCTTAATGAAAAGGGGTTTAGTGCTTGATTATGTTTACTATTGTCATAATATATTATAACAAATATATGTTGTTCTTTTGATTATTTCCAAATTTATTCAGGAAAAATTGATGAACTAATGTTGACAAATCCAAAGGGTGGTTCAGATATATCTTCAGAAGAACCAACTGATGTCATATTTGGTAAGGAGCATCCGGTTCGAGTTAGAGGGCTATCATATGGAGTTTGTCCCAATCTTGCTTAAAAAGGATCCACAACAAGGCTAAGTGGTATGAACTATGCTTCATCTAGTTCAATTTCATCAAATGGGGAGGACAAGGTAACTCAAATGGAAACTGAACTTGCAACTATGAAAAATCAAATGAACACTTTGCTTGCATATATTACTTCAAGAAAAGATGTTCCATAACATTTTGCTGATAGCTAATTTCGTTCATGTATCCATCAATGAGGTATTAATATATATATATATATATATATATATTTATTGGTGTCTTTTATTTTATAATTATAAATATTCAAATTCATTAACTTAAAATTATTTATTTCAGGCATCAGATAATGGAAGTGGTGCTCCATCACCTAATCAAATAATAAGATCAAGTTCTGGAAGCAAAACTGATTAGGGATGTGTGTTTTAATTTTAAACTTGATTAGGGATGTATGAACTTTTGAACAATTATGTGTTTTAATTTTAAACTTGATTAGGGATGTATTATAAACTTTTTATGTGTTTTAATTTTCAGTTATGTATCAACTTTTGAACAATATTATTGTGCTTTAATTTTCAATGAAATGAATGGATGATATAACTTTATACATTATTTTATTTTATTATGAAAATATATTATGTTTAGGTTAATTGTACAAACCAAATTATAAAAAAATGGTGATTAAATTTTTTTTTATTCAGAACTAAAATTACGTAAGTTAAAAACGCCACATTATACCTTATATAATGATGTCAAAATCTTCTTCAATGAATTAAATTGCGACAATTGTAACTGACACTAACATAAAAAAAACCGTCACTTTAAACATAATGTTAAAGTGACGGGTGTTGCGGCGGATAACGTAAAACGACCACATTAAATTTTGTGACGGTCAGTTTTATGACGGTTTGGGAAACCGCTACACACGTATATTGTAGCGGTTATAAACGTTAGTTTGTACGAAAATAACCGTCACTATGCACTTTTTTTTTTTGTAGTGTCATGAATGTTTAGGAAATGCTGGTTTTTATTTTGCAAGAAACAATGGGTAATAGAGTTGAAACATCTTACATTGCTCCATATTAATTATTTTTTTACTGATAAGAAAATAAATATGTTTCATAATTTTTTTATAACATTGAATAAATATTTTTCTCTCCTTAGTATAATACGATTGAAGGATATTTTTTTGTTTCATCAATCATTATTATTACTTCATTTTCTTCGGTTAGCATTAAATACAATGAACATATTTGCAAATCTCAATTTATTTAAAAATCAATTAAACAAGTAGTTTTTATAACTCTTTCCTACAATGTGCTTCTTATATATATACTTGTTCAACAGCAGTGATCTTCTTATTCCCAATAACGAGAGTGGTGACTAGAATTGCACGTTTAAAGCTGTGTTTTTAAACCCCGCCAGCTATAATCTGTTCTGGTTTCACTGTACATCACAACCCTGAAATCGCAATTGCAGCTTGTTTTTCAGAACCTCCATGCTGTAATTAGGAAATATATGTAATCAAAATGCATCGACATTTATGGCAATAAATTGAGACACTAAACAAAGGGCTAAATCAACACTTAAAGCTACAAAGAAATAATATCATTTTTTAAATAAATAGGTACCAAATGATAAACTTGTATTTGACCTCATTAAAGTTATAGTATGGTCATGGATCACAAATAAGTAATATGGCTTTTCTTTCTCCTCTCTTGATTGGTCTATTAACCTAATGATATATATCTAAAAAACCCTAATGATACATCTAAAGTTTCAAAACATGTATTGTAAATTGTTTATTTTTTGGCAAGAAATAAATAAGTATAGTAAAACGGGACACTTAAATGTTTCAACCCTCTTACAGATATGTCACAAAAAACTGAGATAGGTTCTTAATATTACAAAATTGTAACTTAATACCTATAATATACTACCTTTTTGACCTTCATATATTATTTTGCATCCACCAAACTTTTCATACCAAACAAATCCCAACCAAAATATTGACAGTTCGGCTGCTATTCAAATAAACATGTGGGCAGATGTTGTAGAGAAAAACCAATGTGGCAAGCAGATGTTTTGTATAATTGTTGGAACACTATAGTCTTAACTTCAGAAGATATTTGATGTCTTGTTTTTTTATAGGGTTGGAAGCCTCTTATACTCTTTTAATATAATTTTATCTAACTGAAAAAAAAACACATAAAGCGACAGTAATTAAGGTTTCAGGATCACTGTGACTATAGTTGTAGTTGTCTACAATTTCTCATACTATGGACGATGCAATTGTAACTATAGACCCTAATTTAAAATCTTGTTAGACATCTACAGTTTTCAAAACCATACTTCTTGCTACTGTAGCTCACATGGATAGCCGTTTCTAATTAGAAAAAGGCACGTCCAACCTCCAAACATTATCATGTAATACTCTTCATAAACAAACTTATTATCCCTGACCTAACTTCAGAAGTGGACTGAATAGGCCACAAACAATTAAATTGACACAAAGATAACACGACTTTCTTGGAAAATGTGCATAAATATAACAAAAAAATGTTTTAGCTGAATTTTTTTTAAAGAACTTTGGCTGCACACGATAATTATTAAGATCCATTTCCGTGAATGTATATATATACTAATTAATGCAAGAAAACTCTCTTTCAGCTGAACTTGTTCAGCTCAACAAATTCTCATAAGGCTCTAACAGACAATGGTGGAACCAAAGAAAGCAGAATGCAGTGTATACAGAAAGAATACCTGTGTGGTCCTGGTGTAATATGTTGAGTTGAACATGGGATTGCCCTAAAAAAGTAATCAAATATGTAACAGCCGTGAAAAGAAATGAATTCAACTCATATTTTAGCTCTGTGTCAGTTGAACCCAAGAGTTCCCCCAAACACTTCATAGGCCTATAACGAGTACCAGTTTAGACTAGCAAGCCCATCATATAGATGAAGCGTTCAGAGGAACTCCGAGAGACAGCCAACAGAAAATCCCTGAAATGCTTTTCTACTACTTGTATTTGATGCATAAAGGCATAGCAATTGTTCTATTTATATCTGGTGGAGAATTTCACGTTCATTGTTAATCAAAATAAATGTAAATTTTATGTGGACATGGAGAATTCCACGTAGTGAAGGCATTTTATTTTACTCTGAACCTGGTCTGGATGTTTGCCAAGAAGGGGATATGGAGTCAGTGATAGAGTGGGCTCGTTGCTGCTAAAGTAATTCTAAAGTTAACATAACAGTAAGATCCTTGCCCTTTAAGTCATTTTCATATATAGTATGAACTTTAAGGCTAGGGCAAACATAATAAAGAGTTGTTTTTTAGCACATAAGAGATGATATGATGTATTCAGAAAAAAAAAATTAGCATTCAATGAAAAGTCATGATAGATACGACTTTATATTATAAAAGTAAATGAACTTATATAGCTGGATAATTTTTTACTGGGTGTATAGACTATAAAACCTTGTCACATCCAATACAATTGTTTTGCCAATAAAAAATAAAATAAAATATTCGTTTGATGATGTATTGCTCAATCCGAACTTCTTTTCCATTATTCATAATTGATTAATGAAGTTTAATGATTCTTTAGTAAAAGTGCAATGCTCTAATCTTATCAAAATCATCCTTCAAATTCATTAGTAATTCTACAATAATCACTATATATATTGAATTCATATTTCATATATGTAATACAAATCTCATTTTTTAAATTTAGTTAAACTTAAACTTTATTTTTTAATACACCATTTTGTTTATAAAACATCTCTTAATAATTATTTTCTCCTAATTCAAAGAATTGTCATAATTGTTAACTTTGCACTCAACCAAAATAATATATTTAGCATATAATAGTAAAAATATATCGCTTGTAGAATTAACTTTTTGACAAAGTAAAATTGACAGAACTAAAAAAGTACTCCATTTAAAATTGTATGCCGAATTTTATTTTATTTGTTACTTTTAAAAACAAACAAAACATGAAACAAATTTAATAAAGTGTTAAAACTCAAATATATATTTAAATATGGAGGTAAATACATTGAACATCTTTTTTCTTCTAAAATTAAAGTAATATATATTTTAATACTACTATATGGTTATATATTTAAGGGTGTTATAGGTACTCTCGTTCTATTATTACATATATTTTATTTAACATTTCTAATTATATAATTAATTTTCTATTAATAATAATTTGGGTATATTTTTTAATGCTTAATGTATTTAATTAAAATTGGTGTTGCTTTAATAATTTTATATAAAAGGTATATATTTAATGTAATACTACACTACAAGAAAACCATGAAATAGAAACCAATTTTTAGAGACCAAAATAATTAGTTGCAATAGTAACTAAATTAGAGATCATTTTAGAAACTAAAAAAATTTGATTTCTAAATTAGTTTATATTATTGTTAAATAGTTTCTAAATTACTATCTAATTAGCAATCAATGTTTTTGCTACCAAATTTAGAAACTAAATAATTGGTAGTTAAAACCTTGGTTGCTAATTAGATACCAATTTAGAAACTATTTAACAAAAATAGAAACTAATTTAGAAACCATTTTTTTTTTAGTTTCTAAAATAGTCTTTAATTTAGTTACTATTGCAACTAATTATTTTGATTTCTAAAAATTGGTTTCTATTTCATGATTTTCTTGTAATGCTAGTATAGAATAATACCATTTATCGCATTTGAGAAGTATCTCCATCTAACTAAGAAAGGCATAACCACTTCAAACATCCCACAACATAGGATTGACATTGTCCAGTGCACACATACCCAACTCTAATCTAATGGGCCAGAAGTGCATGAATAGGCAATGTATAGAATAGAATAGAATAGAAAAACTGATCTAGTATGCAACATCCCTGCCAATGACTAGCCGTGTACTTGGCACTTGTATACCCAAGAGATTGATAGCTTCAACTCCTATGGTCCCGGTTGCCAATCACTTGCAGTCCCTTCTTCAAGGCATCTGCAGCACCTATAACAAAGTAGATGAAGAGGATATACAGCACAGTGGCTCTCGTACATGCCACCAATAAACCCGCAGCAACACCAGCCATGCGCTATTTGTAGTCACCAAAGGACAAAAAATGGCATCTTGAGTGCATAGTTAGAGATGCACCTAGCAACTCCACCCTACCACCGAATAGAGATACACACATTCCCACCACTGCACCCCCTGGAATACTACTCAACCATTTTATTACAGCTGGTTTGCTCTAGACACCAATGTTGTTAAAATCGTAACTCAAAATCGTAACTCGTAGACGGATCGGAGAGGAAAAAAAATTTGTAACTCGGGGATCGTAATTCGACTCGGAAGAGTTACTATCCGAGTTACTATACATAAGATAATTAAAAATAGACTCATAATTCATGAAATGATCCAAATATATAACATAACTAAATGGTCCAAATACATAACATTATTAAAAGTAGATTCAACATAATGTTTAATACAGATAAACTATCCAATTAAATCATTCACACTAATCATAGGATAACCATCTTTGGTCCTCCAAAAGATCTTCATTTTCATTATCATCAATAGGAGGAACTTCCAAATCATCATCAATTGGAGGAACCTCCAAATCATTTGTTGCTCCTCTACTAGCATCATCTTCTCCAACTTCAAGTAATATGTCTTCATCTAAACCATATAATGTTTCATTTTCCTCCACAGTCCATTCATCATCAGAAGAAAGATCATCAATAGTATATTCTTTTGTTTTTCTAACATCTTTCTTCTTCGTCAATCTTGAATTAGTCATCACAAACATCACATCATTCATAGTCATTTGGTGTAAACGATTTCTTTTCTTAGTGTGGACCTAAATAATTATAAAACTAGTTAACACATCATATGATCATCTAAAAAATAATTATGAAATCACTTTCAATAATTTAAATTCTTACCCTTTCAAAAGCACTCCAATTACGCTCACAGCCAGATGAATTACAAGTCAAACTCAATACTCTAATTGCAAATCTTTGTAGTTCTGGATGTTGATCACCATATGATTCCCACCATTGTGATGGAGTTTTGGTCTTAAGTCTAAGCTGAGCTAATGGAGTACCATACAATCTAGACATGGTCTTGAAACTCTCTAATTGAAGATCAATTTTACCCATCACATCAAGGTCTCCTACCAACCTCTCCAAACATTCATACAATCCACGTTTCACCTCATAATCAACATTAAAGTCAGGATGATAATGTAACATGAGATTAAGATAATAGCCTACAGCATGCAACGACCTATGCAATTGGTTGTCCCATCGATGGTCAATGATTTTCCAAAGGGGAGTGTAGCTAAATAAGATAAAAATAAATAAATTAATCTCCAAAACAAGTCTATATATCTAATTGAGAAATTTATAATTTTTTGCATTATTTGTTATACAATTTGGATGACATTTTCTTCCCCCACGACTTTAACAATATCATCTATCATTTTGAAGATTTTTTCAGCGGTCTTGCATATATCAAATGCATCAATAGATTTCAAAAAGACAGTTCCTCTTGGACTATTTACCAAAAAATTAAGTATAGTCCTCCTCTTCCTATCCGTCCATCCATCTGTCATTATTGTACATCCAACTTTTTTCCAACAAGTTTATGTTCTTCTACAATCTACTTTGTCTTCTCAACCTCTTGCTTCAAATATTTCACTCTTATTTCATGATATGATGGTGGCTTTTTAATCCGGGACCATGTCTACTAATTAACTCAACCATCCTCTTAAATTCCTCACTGTTTGCTACATTAAAAGGAATAACATTATTGTAGAAAAACCTAGCCATCTCTTGACATGCATCCTCTATGTAATTCTTCTTGAAAATTGCATTAATTGTACTTTGAGTTCCCTTTCTTTTAAAGATATTTGAAGAGTCCTGTATCGATCAGGTCGTCGGGTGTGATGACGTGGACAAGAGAAAGGTAGGTGGTCAAGAAGTCAACATAGTCGCCGTATGTAGAAGCGACGTTCTGCAGTATACATAATCGGTTATCGCCGAGAAGTGTCACCGCCAAGATGAGTCATCGCCCGAGAGAAGGACATCGCCTAAGCAAGACGTCGCCCAAGTAAGACATCGCCCGAAGAGTCAACCCGCGTGACAGAAGCATTTCGCAGAGAAGAGGGCCCACACGATGGAATAACCCTAAGTTGGGTGGCGACGCTGTGGGACCCTCCGCACAGAATAAACGATCAAGTCAAAGGGGCACGTGACAATGCCCACGTGCTCATTAAAGATCTCTAAGGAAGGCTGCATGCATGACACGTGATTAATTAGGGCACCCACGAAGTATGATGGCGCGAGAGATACGACGCTCAAGTTAGAACCCAAGCGGCCACAAGGTTATTCATTGCACTCCAGATAAGGGAAGTCCATGTGCTAGATACGCTCAGATCCTAGGAATAGCGGCGCAAGGACCTTCTCTAAGGAACCCTAGATAAGAGCAGCGACGCAAAGGTAAACCCTAGTTTCCACCTATATAAAGGGCACTAAGAGCCCTAGTAAGGGACAGTTTTTTACAAGCTTTAACCTAATTCTCATAGTTACACAGAGCACTAAACCCTAGTTGTTCTTGACGGCGCACCCACTGTGAGAACAAGGCAATTGGGGCAACACCATTCTAGTTCACAGTTTTTAGTCACTCAGCACAGTTTCTTTGACCACCCTCGTAGCATTCGTACAAGTGTTCCGATACGGGGTGTGTCTCCCTTTGATGTTTCTTGCTAGCTGACTTGATCGTCGAAGTGCAAACGGCCGCGAGGGCGCCCCTTTGTTCACTTATCTTTTCAGGTGTCTTGGACGGAGCAAACGAAGGTGCCTTAGCTCGCAAGGACAAGCCATGCGCAAAGACGATCCCGGTCAACCGGCCAGAACATTTGGCGCCTACCGTGGGGCTCGATATAAAACATCAGTCCCACCACACAAGTTTTTCAGTTCCAGTTGCAGTTTCCAACCTAGTTCCAGCCCTCAAATCGCAGATAGTCAAGGGGGGCTTCCAGAAACCACGAACATGAGACCCGCACGCACTAGGAGCGAAGAGATGACCATACAACAAATCGTGGAGAAGCCCTCCAATCAGTGAATGAAGAAGCCAAGGCTGACCAGTTAAGGCCATTCCTTGAGCGTGGAATGTGGCAAACCTTAAGTTGTATTTCAGCTAAGATATTCGTGCTTAATGCTTTCTCTTTGAACAATGTGTGATAAATCTGTTCTTGGAAGATGATGCATTTAACTTTGTTGATTTATCTGAATTGGCACATGATAAGTTGACCTAGCTCGGTATAAGTACGAGCATAGGCGCTTTGTAGAATTGATCTGTTTGTTGATTTGTTTAAGCACAACACAGGTAAAGTCAACCTAGCTCGGTGTCAATGCAACCACTCGAGTATAGGCGCCCCGTGAGTAAATGGTTACCTAGTGCCAGGTAAGACAGGGGCATGAGTACCATGCAGGAGAGCCCGTCAGCTCGACCCAAGGGTTCGGGGGAGGTCATCGGTGATTGGGCACAAGAGGTGAGTCGTGAGCTCAACTCATATGTTGGTCAGCCCAGAAAAGGTAACAAAGATAAAGAGATATTTTATTTGTTGTGATATTGTTCTGGACATAAAAGATAAAGAGACATTTTGTTTGTTGTGATATTATTATGGAGATAAAAGATAAATAAATATTTTATTTGTTGCGATATTATTCTGGAGATAAAAGATAAAGAGATATTTTGTTTGTTGTGATATTATTCTGGAGATAAAAGATAAATAAATATTTTATTTGTTGTGATATTATATTTGTTATGATATTATTATGAAGATAAAAGATAATGGAATATTTTATCTATTGCGATATTATTCCAAAGATAAAAGATAAAGAGATATTTTATTTGTTGTGATATTATTTTGGAGATAAAAGATAAAGAAATATTTTGTTTGCTGTGATATTATTTTGGAGATAAAAGATAAAGAGATATTTTGTTTGCTGTGATATTATTCTAGAGATAAAAGATAAAGAGATATTTTATTTGTTGTGATATTATTCTGGAGATAAAATATAAAGAGATATTTTGTTTGTTGTGATATTATTCTGGAGATAAAAGATAAATAAATATTTTATCTGTTGCGATGTTATTCCAAAGATAAAAGATAAAGAGATATTTTATTTGTTGTGATATTATATTTGTTATGATATTATTACGAAGATAAAAGATAATGGAATATTTTATCTATTGTGATATTATTTTGAAGATGAAAGATATAATTATTATTGTTTGAATATGCTATAATATTATCATGGAAATAACGGATATTTAAGAATCTGTTGTCATGTTACTCTGAAGATGACCATAAGGATTAGTTATCATTTAAAACTGTTGTGATACTGTTATCATGATGATGATCTCTCACAGTAAAGAGGTTATTCTTGTTGCTGGTCATAGAGCATAGTAGTGAAAAAGTACATGTCTAGGAAAGTTTTGGCGAGGAAAGACTTGGTATTTAAGCATGTCCGTTGGTGACCCACCTCTCTTTCATGGGAACATACCTGGTGTACTAGTTCACGATCTACAACATGCAAAAAAGATCAACTTTAACAAAATTTTGCAGAACTCGTGTGTCGAGAATGACAAATTATTATGTCCTACCGTAGCTCGACGGTAAAGGGCAGCACAACATCAAACTTTTACACCATGCAGGGTCATAGAAGTGTTGGACGACAAAGCCATCAGGACAACTCCTCTAACAGGTACATTGCGACTCATGTGCACTGACCCTTGGCTCAGAGACAATCTGGACATGGGCACCCTTGATCGCAGCTCGCCACCGTTGTGGTTCGAGCCTTTGAACAGGTTCGTAGCGACTCTCAAGTTGCCGCTCGCCACCGTTTTGGTTTGCCCCTTTGTCTTTGCAGGTGAGAGGTTTCTTGATCAAGGAAATACGATTCTCAGACGGAGATAGAAGGGCTAAAGTCTACCGTTGGAGTTAACTAGCGAGAAGAGGCCTCAGCCAGTCGAGGAGTGGCTTGAGAAGAAGATCAACGGCAAGACGTTTAAGCTGGGAAAAACTTTAGACGGCGAAACACAAGACCAGATCGCCAAGGTAATAATTAGAAGTAGTTTCAGTTAAAGCAGTTTTTCAAGGGGGCACTCTTTAAGAAGTATTTTCAGTTAAAGCAGTTTTTCAAGGGGGCACTCTTTAAGAAGTAGTTTCAGTTAAAACAGTTTTATCAAAGTTTCCAAGTAATTTAAGTTCGCATGCTTATCGTTTTAAGTTTTCAGAAAAAAGACCTTATCGCTTTTATGAGATTTAAGGCAACAGTTTAAAGATTATGGCATGCACAGAGTTTTTAAGTCCTCATCGCCATCTGGTGATTGGAGGCACAAGCACAAAGTTTTAAGCCCTCATCGCCGCCTGGCGATTGGAGGCACAAGCACAAAGTTTTAAACCCTCATCGCCACCTGGCAATCGGAGGTGAAAGTTAAGTTTTAAGTCCTACTCGCCAAGAACGAGTTTAGGCGAAAACAGATTAAGAAGTCCTACTCGCCAAGAACGAGTATAGGCGATAGTTCAGAGCAAGATGACAAGTATGTCCAGTATGAGTTAAAATCCGGGCGCCTAGTCCTTGAGCAGGGGTTAAGGGATTCCTTCGGGACGCCCCCTCCTCAAGTATGAATAGCTAGCCCCGGTACCAATTAAAATCCGGACGCCTAGTCCTTAAGCAGGGGTTAAAGGATTCCTTCAGGACGCCCCCTCCTCAAGTATGAATAGCTAGCCCCGGTACCAGAGAAAGTCTTCCTCACCCTTGAGTGAGTTCAGGCAAGATGAGATTAAAAGTCCTCAGTGCATCCAGGGAAAAGGTAGCCCCTGGGCAAGTTGAGGCGCCAGAGAAAGTCCTCCTCACCCTAGAGTGAGTTCAGGCAAGATGAGATTAAAAGTCCTCAGTGCATCCAGGGAAAAGGTAGCCCCTGGGAAAGTTGAGGCGCAGATGAGATTAAAAGTCCTTAGTGCATCCAGGGAAAAGGTAGCCCCTGGGCAAGTTGAGGCGCCAGAGAAAGTCCTCCTCACCCTAGAGTGAGTTCAGGCAAGATGAGATTAAAAGTCCTCAGTGCATCCAGGGAAAAGGTAGCCCCTGGGCAAGTTGAGGCGCCAGAGAAAGTCCTTCTCACCCTCAAGTGAGTTCAGGCGAGAAAAGATTAAAAGTCCTACTCGCATAGAGCGAGTGCAGGCGAGAAATGATTAAAAGACCTACTCGCCGTGAGCGGGTGCAGGCTAGAACAGATACAAGACCTCTTTGCAAGAGCGAATTGAGGCAAGATTGCAAGTCCGCAACACATCCAGGAGAAGAGGAGAGGTAACCCCTGGGCAAGTTGAGACTCCAGAGAAAGTCCTTCTCACCCTAGAGCGAGTCCAGGTGTGGTGCAAAGGACGGAAGAAGTTACAGGATGGCTGAGGTAGGTTCGTAAAAGACACCTCACTACTCAAATCAAGTTGTTTCAGATTAAAGGCTCAGGGAAGGCAGAGTGGGGTCCGTTAAAGGCAGCTCTCCTCCCAGAATGAGCAGAATTGATAGCTCAAGGTATGAGGCCACTCCCCAGAGGACGCCTTGGCAGATAAAAAGGAAAATAGCATCCAAAGAGGCCCACGACTTTGTGATTGAAGCTCGAAAGAAGAAGTACACGACGAGAACTAAGTTAGCAGAGTTTAAGGTGATGACATAGAAGTGCGCATGTCACTTGGCAGATCAGGCGAGCTAGATTTCAGATACTAAGACTGACCCACGCCTACTGCCCAGTAAGTGATTTTGCGTTAAATGTTATTGTTATAAACTAATAGTTTGTCCAGTTAAGTTGATTTTCACAGAGCTAAGCACCAGTTGGCGCTAAGTCGATTTCTTTAAAGCAAGAGTTAGTCAGTTATATCAGATGATTACACAGCAGATAAAAGCGAAAGCATGCGCACATTTATATGTATTGAAGAAGAAAATGGAACAGTGAACTTCTTAGTCTTTTCGCTAAAAACAAGTTATCACCTCAAGACTGGGGGCTTGTGTACCGACCAGGTCATCGGGTGTGATGACGTGGACAAGAGAAAGGTAGGTGGTCAAGAAGTCAACATAGTCGCCGTATGTAGAAGCGGCGTTCTGTAGTATACATAATCGGTTATCGCCGAGATGTGTCACTGCCAAGATGGGTCATCGCCCGAGAGAAGGACATCGCCTAAGCAAGACGTCGCCCAAGTAAGACATCGCCCGAAGAGTCAACCCGCGTGACAGAAGCATTCCGCAGAGAAGAGGGCCCACACGATGGAATAACCCTAAGTTGGGTGGCGACGCTGTGGGACCCTCCGCACAGAATAAACGATCAAGTCAAAGGGGCACGTGACAATGCCCACGTGCTCATTAAAGATCTCCAAGGAAGGCTGCATGCATGACACGTGATTAATTAGGGCACCCACGAAGTATGATGGCGCGAGAGATACGACGCTCAAGTTAGAACCCAAGCGGCCACAAGGTTATTAATTGCACTCCAGATAAGGGAAGTCCATGTGCTAGATACGCTCAGATCCTAGGAATAGCGGCGCAAGGACCTTCTCCAAGGAACCCTAGATAAGAGCAGCGACGCAAAGGTAAACCCTAGTTTCCACCTATATAAAGGGCACTAAGAGCCCTAGTAAGGGACAGTTTTTTACAAGCTTTAACCTAATTCTCATAGTTACACAGAGCACTAAACCCTAGTTGTTCTTGACGGCGCACCCACTGTGAGAACAAGGCAATTGGGGCAACACCATTCTAGTTCACAGTTTTTAGTCACTCAGCACAGTTTCTTTGACCACCCTCGTAGCATTCGTACAAGTGTTCCGATACGGGGTGTGTCTCCCTTTGATGTTTCTTGCTAGCTGACTTGATCGTCGGAGTGCAAACGGCCGCGAGGGCGGCCCTTTGTTCACTTCTCTTTTCAGGTGTCTTGGACGGAGCAAACGAAGGTGCCTTAGCTCGCAAGGACAAGCCACGCGCAAAGACGATCCCGGTCAACCGGCCAGAACAAGTCCCCAATCTCTTCTCCACTTGATATTTTTCTAGAACTTTCTTTTGTCTGTCCAATATTACTCTTTTCTATAGAGATTGATTTCCTTAACAAACTCTGTTGCAGATTAAGAACAATATCCAACATTGATTTTTTTAACATCTTCCGGCACCGATACACAAGCTCCCACATCCTTTGAAGTCCCTATTTAATCTGTAAACCCCTCTTGTCAAAACTTTTTAACAGTACTTACATTTTAATATCCTTTTTTATTTCCATCAACAGACACACAATGTTTCCACGCTGAATCAGTTCTTCCACTTGCCATTATAAGTTATAACTTATAACCCGTGAATAGTGGCAGAGCAGAGCAAATCGCGCGTGAACAGTGGCGGAGCAGAGCAAATCGTGCGTGAATAGTGGCAAAGCAGAGCAAACCGTGCGTGAACAGTGGCGAAGCAGAGCAAATCGTGCGAGTACTGGCGGAGGCAGTGCAACGGTCGTGCGCAGTGACGGAGGTCACATGCATGGTAACGGAAGCGCGTGAATGGTGAAGGCGAAACAGACCACTAGCGGCGGCGACATGTAGCGCGAACGGCGACAGCGACGAAACAGCGACCACAATCACCAAATGGTGCGACAGAGGCACATGTTCTTCAAATTAGGGTTGCGTTTTGGGATTACGGTTTTTTCGACTCAAATTAGGGGTTTTAGGTTTTTATTAGGTTTTAGGGTTTTTTTTTGGCGTGCGTCATGGATCGCGGAGGGCCATGGATCGCTCGATCCAACCCCTGGATTGTCGGATCGCTCCGATCCGATGAGAATCCGATCCAGCCACCGATCCAACCCATTTTCTGCATAAAAGATCGTAAAATCGTGATTTTTACGATATAAATCGCGATCTTAACAACACTGCCAAGCACCAAAAGTTGCTTATACACACACAAAACCTCTTCCTTTCCCACCCTTTGTTTGTCCATGTACTTAATATTAAGGTGAATGCCTACTTTCGCACTTAAGATCCCTGTATCGCATGACAGCATGTTAATAATGCAGAAAAACAAGGTCTACGCCTACTTCAGCACCTACAATCCCTACACCACATGACTACACTATTGCTTAATTATGCAAAAAAAGGCCTCTGGGCAGGGCCAAACAAGACACCATGGTGTTTTAACCATTTGCCAAGCTCTTGAGATCCCTTGTCAAAGACAACATCAACTTCTATAACAAAAAGAATGTAAAAGGTAGCTTGAAGGTGCTCCTACATACCACCTAAGAAACCCAGCTGCAACACTTTTAGCAGATACAATGCCTTGTTTTTTGTACCTAAAAAGATACAACAGAAACCAGTATAGTAGCACCATAAAACAGAGGAACAACAAAGGTTAACTCAGTGACAATCTCTACTAGAATCCAAATGCTGCGTGAAAAGACCTTTTTCTGATCAATAATAGATACCTGTCATTCCCTACCTATTGTCTCCAAAATTCGGCATACATCTTGAGCCTTTCACTGCAGCCTTTACTAATAGGTTCTTTACCCCATCGTTTTCTTGATCTGCAATAAACATCTTTCCTCTACTACTACACCCCTTGTAATACTGCTCAACCAAATTAAAGAGAGCTGGTATGCATCTTCACTTACCCATTTCTGCATTTGCATACATAGAACCACTACCCTCGATCTTACTACTCTTCGCTAAACAACTAAACATCAAGCTATGCTCTCCTTAGGACTACCCTTCCCATTTAACAATAACTTTGAATGCATTGGCTAGGGCTCAAGTGTCAATCCGAGAATGAATAGTTGAAAGAATGCACCCTGTGTTTCATCCATAACCATGATTTAAGTTCTGCCGAATGGAAAATTTCTTCAGCAACATGTACTCCTTACTTAAAGATAACATTATTTCCCTGCTCCCAAATACCCCTCACTACAGTCGCCCACATATCTTTCCAAATCTGATTATGTTTTATGGTCATATGAGTGGAAGTTCTCAAAGTGACACTTCAAGTCCTTATGTTGGACAAACAAGATACTTATCCATCTAAAACACAACGACCACACTGGTTATGCAATGGAGCATTCTAAGAACAAAAGTTGAGAAGAATCTTTTGAAGCTTTGCAAAGCACACAAAAAGATGAGCTCACTACCATCCCTCTCCTAATTAGGCTTATTCGTGTTGGTATTCTATCCAAAAGAATCCAAGCAATACTTTAGATATTAGGCAATCCTTTAACCTGCCAAACACTCATAAGCTGATTTCACTGAGAAGTGCTCTGTGGTATCCCCTCCCCATACCTGAAGGCCCTTTATCTCCTTATTCAGAACACCCCTAGAGATATACCTTAGCATTTCTTCTCCTGTGCAGATTCTCATTCAAACCTGACCCTCCTCCGTCTTAACTGCCAATGTCAGACTGATTCTTCCCACGTACCTACCTCACCCATTGTCATCCCCTGATCCATAGATAAGGAATACAATCTAGGGTACAAGGTAATAAATTTATCACTGCCAATCCAAGCATCCTCCCAAAATCTAACTTTGCCCTATATCCAATTTTCCATACTACTGCTTCTTGGAACCATCATTCTTATTCTCCCTTGCCACATACTTTAGATAAGTCTCTCCACCACCACAATTGGAATTTCGGATAGGACTAGCTTCGCCCTGATTCCGAGCCGTATTTTGATACAATAATATATTTTTTCCTTGTTCGTCACTCACCAACTGTCATTTCCATTTTTCCAGAAGAGCACTGTTAAACATTATGATATCTTTAATCCCCCACCCTCTTTCCTTTAGGGGTTTGCATACATTCTCCTAGCTAACCCAAGATATAGATCTGTGATCTCTTCTCCATGCCCGGAGGAAACTCTTTGGACACTAATGATTCTATTACACACCGATGTCGGAGCTTTATAGAAGCACAAGTAGAAGACGGGTAAGGTAGTAAATACCAATTTAAGCAAGTATATTCTTCCCGCAAGTGATAAAAATATTCCATTCCAAGCACTAAGTATAGCACTTGTTTTTTCAAAATTGGCTCCCAGAACTACTTCTTCCTTGGGTTACCTCCTACTTCTAACCCCAAATACTTAAAAGGTATCCTTATGAGAGTGCAATTTAAGGATTTTGCATAGAATTCAAAGGAGTTCCTTTCAACATTTATTCCTGCCAACTTTAATTTGTGGAAGTTGATTTTTAGTCCAGAAGCAAACTCATAACACCATAGGATAACTTTAATAGTAATAACATTGGTGTAGGAACCTTCACACATAAAATAAGTATCATCGACAAATTGTAGCATACAAGATTTAATATCATTCCTCCCCACCTTCACACCTTTAAGCAGATTCTCCTTTAATGCTTGTTTGACTAGCCCGACCAAGCTTCAACAAGAAAGAGAAACGGGGCCAATGAATCTCCCTGCTCAACCCTCTAAAGGGGCTAAATTCCACCGTGGTATTGGACCTAAAGCTTTGATGTCTCCAAATTCATGAAGATTGCTTGAAGACTAGGTTGTTGCTTGTGGGATGGGTTCTGGGTAGATTATAATTTTTCAACCCACTCTTAGCTTAATCGAAAACTGAATCAATCAAGTTCTTTCAAAAGAAAAGTGTTTTCCAAAGTAGTGAAAAACAACCTGTTGATTTATCGTTTCAATCGGTTGTTTTACACTTGGTGGTTTTGAAAAAGATTTGAAAAAGTTGAAGTTTCCTGACCTCACAGTCAAGGCCAATTCAATCGGTTGAATCGAGCTTTCAATCGATTGTTTTTTTTTTTAAAATCTTAATAGAATTGGTTAAGTCTGGTAAATTTGTTTTCCATGATTCAAAACTGTTTTGGCCCCTGATTGAAAGTCTAAAACGGCTATTTTTAAGGCTATATAATTGTTGTTTACATCTCTAAACAGAAGAGAGATCAGATTACCAAAAATATTAAGAGTTTTTCAAGATTGCAAGATTGTTTTAGGCTTTGCTTTGGTTAAAAGTGGAATAGGAGTTGTTGTAATCCTTTTGTATTAGGTCTGATCTTTCCTGTTCTTATGTGTATTTCATTTCATATTTGTTAAACTTGTAAGGTACTGGTGTCTACAGTCAGAGGGTGTTCTGACTTGTAGTGTTTGTGTTTCAAAGAGGGTGAGTGTTCTTGAAGGGTTCAAGATCACCTCTTTGGTGTTTGTGTTTTGTAATCTGTGATTGATTACCTAGTGGAATACCCAGGGGTTTCTGGGGACTGGATGTAGCTCAGGTTAAGAGTGAACTAGTATAAACATTGTGTGTGAATCTCTCTATCCCTCACTGCTTTAAAACTGTTTGATCAGTGTTTTTGTAAACCGTTGATAAAAACAATCGGTTGATTCGCATAAACAACCGATTGATTTTTTGGAATCAATTTAAAAAGTTTTGTTTCTTGGCTAATTTGATTGCTTCTTCCGATTCTTCATTAATCTTCATTCTTGTCTAGTATTTTTGAAAATCTTTCATTAAACAATTCACCCTCTCTTGTTTAAAGCCTTTAATTTTAACAATTGGCATCAAGAGTTAGGTGCTTGAAAGTCACTGAAGTTTTGATTCAAATTTCTTTTACATGGCTGATAAACTAACCTTTGGGGAGGATGTTTCTATTAATAGACCACCTTTGTTTTGTGGTGTAAACTATCAATTTTGGAAGATTAGAATGAAATTTTGTGTACAATCAACATATAAAGGGTTATGGGATTGAAAATAGTCCTTTTATTTTAAAAATAGAAAAAGATGATGTGTGTGTTGAAAAACCTTGGTCTGAATGGACTGAGTCAGATAGCAAGAAAGCTAAATTTGATTGGATTGCGAAAAATATAATAACATCTGCATTGAGTTCTGATGAATTCTTCAGGGTATCACAGTGCAAATCTGCAAAGGAGATGTGGGACATCCTTGAAGTCACTCATGAAGGGACAAATGATGTGAAGAGAGCAAGGAAGCATGCTTTCATTCAAGAGTATGAAATGTTTAGAATGTAGAAGGAAGAGACAATCTTCGAAATGTAGAAAAGATTCTCTTATATTGTTAATCATCTTATGAACCTAGGAAAGACTTTTGAGGAACTCAATATCAAGATTCTCAAATGTCTTGATAGAACATGGCAGTCAAAGGTCACAACAATCTCAGAATCCAGAGATTTGACTTCCATGACAACAACTTCATTTTTTTAGGAAACTTAAAGAGCATGAGTTGGAGATGAACATGCTGTTTGTTCAAGAAAATGAAGACAAGCATGTTAGAAGCATTGCTCTAAAGAATGTTTGTCATAGGAGGTGTCAAGAATCAAGTGATGATAGTGATGAAGATACTTTCAACCTGTTGTCTAAGAAATTAAGCAAATTCTTGAAGAACAACAACAACAAGAATCACTTCTCTAATAGGTACAGTAGCAAGAAGTCAAATGATTTTAACACTATCAAGTATACCTGTTTTGACTGTGGTGAGCAGGGACATCGACACAAACCGACTTGGCTCAAGATCAACCTGGATCGACTCAGCTCGACATCGGCCTAGGTTGACTTGGCTCGACATCAGCCTGGACCAACTCTACTTGACATGGACCCTGACCGACTCGGCTTGATATGGACCCCGACCAATTCGGCTTGACATGGACCCCGACCAATTCGGCTCGACATGGACTTGATGCTGACTTCACCTTGTTCGGGTGCCGACTTGACTTGGGCTCTAGCCCACTCGCTCGACTTGGACCAAGGTTGACTCGGCACAAGTTTGACCCTGATCGACTTTGGTTCAGACTGATTGATTAGACTCGACTTGGACCCAGATTGACTCAGCTCAATATGGACTTGGACCGACTTTACTCGACCTGGACCCGGATTGACTCGGCTCAACCTGGGTCAGGGCCAAGTCAAAATCCAACCCAAAATTCAATTTGAAAAATCTAAAAATGTATTTAATCTATATGTAATCCATATCCAATTAAATATAACATAATTACATATTTTTTTTTAAAAAGAACCTATCTTATTACGTATTTTGGTTTTTTTTTACTATTTTGTTGCATGATTTAATGTTGTATTGTTTTCAATGTTGCTAGCTCAATTTTTATTAGTATGTACCAACTATTCCACTAACTCCATAATTTTTATTACGATATGAGTGAATTTTCATAAAAAAGTTATATAAAATTAAACGAATATTGTTGAAATGCTTCCTCCATTTACATATAAGAACATAAAGGTACTAATGTTTAATTGCAGTTTTGATTTTTTTTTAATGGCTGAATTTCGGTAGGTAACTAATAACAATTATCCTTTTATACTTATTAAGGGTATTCATCATTTCGAAATTAGTCTCTACTGTGGTTGTGAGGATACACTTTACTAAGAGGTGTTTAATCAAATTCAGGTTGATGTGGTGAATGCTCCACAATGGTACAATAAAAATGATTTTTTCAGTTAATAACAAATAATTCAACTCAAGTGTAATTGTACTTTTGAAAAAAAGAATGTTCCCCTTGAATTATGATGATGATAATTCAACAACACAAATAATGATCAGAATAGAAATGTAAGTGTTTTGGTCAAACCTAATTATAAGATTGGTGTGGAGAGATACAATAAAATTTAATTCTTCAATTAATAATAAATAATGAAATTCAAGTGTAATTGTACTTTAAGAAATATTCCCTTATAAGATTTGCTTTCTTATTTTCTTAAGCATAATTGATGTAATTAGCAAGTTCAACTGATCTGGATTTGAAAAACAAAATTATTTTTTTATTACATTTTTATAATAAATGTATTGTATTATTTTTCCCTCAGTTAGTGATATAGAAAATGAGTTTTTTTTAATAGAAATAGTGTAATTTTGAATGTGTTTTTTTTATCAAAATGATATATATATATATATATATATATATATATATATATATATATATATATATATATATAAAGAAAATTATGAAATAGAAACCAATTTTTAGAGACCAAAATAATTAGTTGCAATAGTAAACAAATTAAAGACCATTTTAGAAACTAAAACAAAATTTGGTTTCTAAATAAGTTTATATTATTGTTAAATAGTTTCTAAATTGGTATCTAATTAGCAACCAACCAAAAAAAATTCGTATGTAATGTTGGCGTCGGTAATTTACCTACGAATATTATGTTCGCGGGTAACGAAAACAGCATTACCCCCATCAACTGGGGTCCGTGTCCCTTGAGATATGTCCATAGAAGCTTTAACCATTACACCAGTCAAATTTTGTTGTCATGTTATGATTATTATTATATTTATAAGCATGATTATCAATATTAATATAATTAATAAAATAAAAATTAATAACATTCTTCATATATTTAATATCATCATTATTACTAATATTATTAATATTATTAATATTGTTTAATATTATTAAATATTATTAATATTATTTAATATTATTAATAATTAAATATTATTAATATTATTAAATATTATTAATTTTATTATTATTAAACATTATTAATATTATTATTATTAAAGATTATTAATATTATTAAAGATTATTAATATTATTAAAGATTATTAATATTATTAAAGATTATTAATATTATTAAATATTATTAATATTATTAAATATTATTAATATTATTAAATATTATTAATATTATTATTATTAAAGATTATTAATATTATTAAAGATTATTAATATAATTAAATATTATTAATATTATAAATATTATTAATATTATAAATATTTATTAATATTATTAAATATTTATTAATATTATTAAATATTTATTAATATTATTAAATATTTATTAATATTATTAAATATTTATTAATATTATTAAATATTTATTAATATTATTAAATATTTATTAATATTATTAAATATTTATTAATATTAATAACTTTATAAATAGTGTTAATATTATTAATATTATAAAAAATGTTAATTTTATATATATTTTTATTAATAGTATTTATATTATTAATGTTATTATTACTGATATTATTAATTTTGTTATATTACTAATATCATTAATACTATTATTATTATTAATATTATTTATATTATTAATATAATACTATTTATATTATTTAAATTATTATATTAATATTAATAATATGTATAAATTATTTATTATTATTATTATTTATGAATATGAATTATGTTTTTATAATTTTTCATAATATATTAATATTTTTAATATTATGTATATAATTATTATGATAATAGTTGGTATGTAATAGAGATGAGTGGGTGATAGTTCGTAGGTAATAGAGATTGTGAGTAATAGTTGATAGGTAATAGAAATCCGTAGGTAAAAGTTGGTAGGTAATGTTAAATTTACCTACGGATTCAGAATTCGTGGGTAATAGTTGGTAGGTAATGTTGAATTTACCTACAGATTTAGAATCTGTAGGTAATGTTGTTCGTAGGTAATATCCGTAGATAATGCTGAATTTACCTACGAACTCAGATCTGTGGATAAAAATCCGTAGATAATATTGATTTTTTTTGTAGTGTATATTTATTTTATCAAAATTAGTATATTTTTATTTTTTTATGAGCGTGAATTAAGTGTTTCGTTGTTTTATCATGTGATCAATGTTGAAAATATGGTCGAGACAATAAACTTTATAATAAGGGCATAACAAATTAGAAAGGTAAATGAACTTTTTTTTTGAAATAAAAAAAAAACATACTTTTCCTGATTGCAAACCAGTAAACTATTAGTTATAACCAATTTTCATGAACTTTGACAGATGCACCAGTTTGTCTAATCCTTTCTAAAATGTTGCTTCTTTTGTATTTTTAAATTTTTTTCTGTTCCTATTTGGAACTACTCAAGGTTTGGTGATAATTATGACAATTTCCTTGAAGATTTTTTTGTATACATTGGTGTTAAATCCACTTTAAATGTAGAAGTTTTGCCTATTTTATGTTTGCCTTGGAAATCGTGCAAGATCTTATGACTTATTCTTAAATTGTTTAGCTTACCTTCAGATGTTAAATATGGTACCTTGGTGGTGTTATAGGATAAGAAATGTTTAGCTTTATTTTTTTTAATATGTTCTTCTCCAATTTATAGGTATAGTAATTCCTCTATTTATAAGACAAACCGATTCACTTCGTTCTTTATAAGTTTACAGTTTTAAAAAAAAATAAAAGTAGATTACCATAGTTTCTGTTTACGTGACTCATTTAATTTCTTTTATCAATCGTGGGTTTTGGTCGAATAATCTTATAATTTTTTTTCTCTTCTTTTATTTTTGCATGTGCTTTTCCTTTGATTAAAAGAAATTATCATTTTTTTTTCCTGGAAATGTTCTTTTTGATAATTCCAATCTTCAATTCAAATGTAAACAAAACTTACGAAAACATTGGCTACACACTAATGGTGTATTTGTTTCTTAGGATTGATTTCCACGAGCAAAGAATGGCCAAGAAAATAAAAGAATCAACGAATAAAAAATTAGTCAGAACAAGAAAATGAGGATTTTTTTTTTAAGTTTATAAAGAAAACGCATGTGTATATAATAAAATATGTATTTATAATCGAATTCAAATAATCGATATATATCTGACATAATGGATCATGTGAATTCATATCGATTACATATTTTATTATATATATATATATGTTTATAATTATTATATTAAATATATGTTATATTTTTATATTATTAATTTATATATTTATATTATAATAAAATAAATATAATTAATTATATAATATAAATAATAATAATTACTATTATTATTATTATTATTAAAGTAATATAAAATATTAATAAACATATAAAATGATAATAAAATAATGAATAGATTTATGAAATAACAACTTTAATAAATAATAATAAGAATAATAAATAATAAATAAAATTAAATAATAATAATAATTTGTTTTTAATTTTTATTTAATTAAAATTAATTTATAATAATATAACTTAATTATTATATATGTTATTTTAAAAATTTAAAATAGAAACTATGAAATAGAAATCAATTTTTAGATACTAAAATAATTAGTTGCAATAGTAACTAAATTAGACACCATTCTAGAAACTAAAAAAAATTGGTTTCTAAATTAGTTTTTATTATTGTTAAATAGTTTCTAAATTAGTATCTAATTAGCAACCAATGTTTTAACTACCAATTATTTAGTTTCTAAATTTGGTCTCTAATTTAGAAACCAATTTTTTTTTTAGTTTTTAAAATGGTCTCTAATTTAGTTATTATTACAACTAATTATTTTAGTGTCTAAAAATTGGTTTCTATTTGATAATTTTCTTGTAGTGTCAGTGATCAATTTTCATAAACTTTCTTTTTATTCTTTATTTTATTTTCTTAATTTTTTCATACTTTCTCTTCAAATCCAAACAAAGGTGAAAATAATGCATAGTCATTAAGTCCATATACTACTAATATAGCCCATGCAAAATGCATTATTTTGAGAGCCGGCAAAATTTCTTGTCAACTCACAATCTGCGATAGCTAGCTGCTAGTGCTCACATAAAAGTAGTATTAAATTGAAAAAAACAAAAAGGAGAGAAATTGCAGTTCTGGATAAAACTTATATAAAAAATTGAGCATCAGAAGAAAAGAGAAGAAGTAATAAGAAGGTAAAATAAGATGATTGATAAGATGGAAAGAGATGAAAAATGTATAAAAGTTATTGTATATAACTTAAAAAGATACAACAGTGGAGAGAATTGCAGTTTAGAAAGAATAGCAGTGGTTTTGGTACAGAAGGTAAATGAAGGTGAATGAATATAAAGTATGCAGAAGAGCAATGTTGTTGGTGAATGAAAATGAAAGTGGTTCATTTGGTGGTGGAAGCCAAGAGTTCCCCCAAACACTTCAGGTGAAGAAAGTTGTACACTAACTAACCCTTCATATGAAGCGTTCAGAGGAACTCCAGGATACAGCCAACAGAAGATAGTACGTAGTTATTCATATACTTCTTCACTGCAACTGGTGTATTTATGGTGGTGATTTTCATCATCATTGATGAAATAAATGAGAATTTGACGTGGACATGGAAAATTGAAGTGAATGAAGGTGCTTTCTTTCTCTGAACCTGGCCAGGATGTATGCCAAGAAGGGGAGTCTGTGGCGGAGTGGGCTGGTTGATGCTAAAGTGATTCAATGCTATAAAAAAGCTAACATAGATCCTTTCTTGCCCTTCCACTTATGCTGTTCTATGCCTATTCATAACAAAAGATAAAAGTATTCTTATTCTTCTTGTTGAATTCAATTCCAACTGAGTCAATCATCAATCACACATTACAAATATCCAATTGTGCGTTTTTCATAATATTGGTCAACTCTTAGACATTTTATGTGTCAGTATGAGAATATTTTTTTATCATTTTAGGCATTTTCCTTTCCCTTTCATCTCTCCCAAAATATACATTTAATTTCCAAAACTGTCAACAAATTTTCTTTTTAAAATTCATTTAGGATTTCATTTCAATAATCATTCTTGATGCTTACAATATTTATTTTTATAATAAAAGTAAATTCATGTTTTAAATTAGTTTAGCATATAATATTTTTTTAATGAAATAAAATATATTTAACACTGGAAATTAAAAGTTAATTAATACGTTGACACTTATTTTGTGAGAAACATACACGAAGTATGTGGAAAGGAAGTAGAAGAAGATTCGTTTGATGAAAATATTTTTTAGAAAATTTGAAAAAAGTGATAAGATCTAATTATGAGAGTATGGGTCGCCGGATGACTTCCTCTTATGAATGGAGTAACTAGAATGTATGCAAATACAAAAAAGAGGAGGTAAAATAGCTCAGTTAGGAATTAGGAATACAAATAAGTGGGAATGATATTTGGAATGAAGATGTTGGTTTGAGTGGGAAAAAAGTCTTATAGCCAACCTCATGCCATAAATAGAATAAAAGACTTTATGCAGGAACTGTGAGGATGTATGGATGTGGAGAGACGGGGAGGTAGACGAATACACCATTAAATCGTCTTATGAAAAGTTGCAGAATTGGTGTGACAGGAACATAAGGACTTATACACTACGTTTTGGAAGGTAAAGGCATTATAATCGGCACAACATTTTTTTTTGAGTACTTTTGAATAGAGTGACAATTAAGTCTAAGTGAAGTTCACTGAGGAAGAGGTGAAAGAAGCCGTGTGGCAATGTGAAGGGTCAAAGAGTCCAGGGCCAGATGGATTCAATTTTACGTTCATCAGGAAGTGCTGGGACATCCTTAAAAATGACATTATGGAGGCTGTGCAGGTTTTTCATGAGACTGGGGTGATACCAAAGGGGTGTAACGCTTCTTTTATCGCTTTGGTACCTAAAATGAATGACCCCCTCTCTCTCTATCAATTCAGGCCTATTTTCCTTGTAGGAGTCTTTTATAAGATTATTACTAAGGTTTTAGCAGGTCGAATGAAGGAGGTTCTCTCGTTGGTCATTGACGAAGACCAATCAGCGTTTTTGAGGAATAGAGGGATGTTGGATAGTGTGCTTATAGCAAATGAGGTGGTGGAGGAGGTTAGGAGGAACCGGAGGAGTGCACTTTGTTTTAAGGTGGACTACGAGAAGGCTTACGATTCAGTAAGGTGGGATTTCTTACTTGATATGTTACAAAGGTTAGGTTTTCACAACATATGGATAAGATGGGTTAAGGGTTGCCTGGAATCGTCCACCATTTCTGTGCTGGTTAATGGAGGCCCAACAGAGGAATTCAAATCATCAAGGGGGCTGAGACAGGGTGACCCTATGGCCCCTTTTTTGTTCTTGGTAGTTGCTGAGGGTTTGGCTGGATTAGTGAGACAAACGACTAAGCAGAACATGCTTACAGGTGTGAAGGTGGGAAGGAAGGAAATAGTTTGCAGTATGCTACAGTTCGCAGACAACACTTTATTCATGCTGGAGGACTCCTTTTCAAATGTGTTCACTGTAAAGACGATCCTTAGATGCTTTGAACTTGTGTCCGGATTGAAGATTAATTTTCACAAGTCGAAGTAGGCAGGGATAAATGTGGATATATTCACTCTAGAAACTTATGCCAAGACTTTAAATTGCAATACCATGCAGATACCTTTCAAGTACTTGGGGTTGGAAGTAGGAGGTAATCCAAGGAAGGTTTTGTTCTGGGAGCCTGTCGTCAACAAGATCAGAGCTAGACTAAGTACTTGGAAAGGGCGATGTTTATCTATGGCGGGTAGAATCTGCTTAATCAAATCAGTCTTTGCTTCCATTCCTCTCTTTTACTTATCTTTCTTCAAAGTCCCGGTATCGGTTTGCAACAGAATTACGAGTTTACAAAGGAGTTTTCTATGGGGTTGGGGCAAGGATAACAAATCGATACCTTGGGTAAGCTGGGAAACTATTTGTAAACCTCCTGAGGAAGGCGGGTTAGGAATTAAAGACATCAGGAAGTTCAATTATGCTCTTATGGCAAAATGGAAGTGGAGGTTAAAGAGTGAGACGAAGGGGAAATGGAAAGACACTTTGGAGTCTAAATATATGATGTTACCTGGTGTTAACCAGGTTCGGCCTTGTTGCCAATCCTGGTGGTGGAGAGACTTAGAGAACATATGCAGGGAGGGAGATGGTGTAGGTTGGTTCCAACAAACAGTAGTATGGAATGTCAGAGCTGGGGACTCAGTACACTTTTGGGAAGACCCGTGGATGAGTAATAGTAACTTTAAGGATTTATATCCTAGATTATATTTCCTTATCCCTGAATCAAGGGATGAAGGTGGGTGAGGCTGGCTTTTGGGAAGAAGACGTATGGCATTGGCACCTTGAATGGAGGAGGGAGAGATTCAACTGGGAGTCGATATTGGAAGTAGAATTACTAACAACCTTATCTAGGGTAGTTCTGAACAAGGATTCAAAGGACTTCATTACTTGGAGAGGGGACCCTAAGGGGGTCTTTTCTGTGAGATCAGCATATGATGTTCTAACCAACCAAGGATCCGGCCCAGATAAAGCTGTTTTTAGTACGTTGTGGAAGGTCAAAGCCTATCCAAAAGTCCTGTGCACGGCTTGGAGAATTCTTTCGGATAGAATTCCAACATACCAGAATCTTGTGAGACGGGGAATTATGGTGAACTCCCCCCTTTGTGTTTTTTGTAATCAATCAGTGGAATCCATCCAACACCTAATTTTGGATTGTGGTTATGCTTATCGAGTCTGGATGCTCTGCTACAGATGGATAGGGGTCTTGGGTGCACAGAACAAGGATATTTGTAATCATTTTCTGAATTTCTACTTGCCTAACTTATCAGCGAAACAGAATTTGGTCTGGAAGGGAGTATGGGCGGCGATAACACGATGCATATGGGAGAACAGAAACAATGTGATCTTCAAACAATGCATTCCTGACCCTGAGGAAATTCTCCAAGCAGCTCAACTTCTGTCATGGTCCTGGCTTAAACATAGGGAAGGCCATTTTTCTTACTCTTTCACGGACTGGCTTTTAAATCCAATTCAATGTCTATTATGTGTGTGTTGAGATCATTTTGATGCTTTTGGGAAAACTGGACATTCAGTATGCAGGGAAGTGGTATGTTGGCTTCGGTATGCTGGTTTTTTGTCACGTTGCTGGCCATTTCTTAGCTTTATGTAAGGTTATGAGTTGGACAGTGGCTGGTATGTAAGGTGCCGGTCTGTGTTTTTTTCTTGATGCAGGTCCCTCCACGTAACAACAGGCAGAGAAGCTATGAAGTCCAGTAGTTTCTCATTTGGTTTGTGTGGAAGTTTGATGCACTTGTTCTCTTTTTTATGAAGAATGGTTGCCTCAAAGTTTTTGGTCAAGCGTAACAACAGACTTTTTTCTGCATAATTCTGCTGTGATGGCTTTGGGAGGAGAGTTGACAGTTTCGGCTATCCTCTTTTCTGCTGACTATTGTTTTTTTTTGGGTTGTAGTCACGGCATAGCAGGAGGTGTTAGGTCTCTTGTATTGCTTCTGTGCTTTGCAAGTGGGTGGGGCCTAAGTTTACTTTTGGTCTTTGTAGCAGTAGATATGTGAGTATTCCTAACAGGTTTGGGGCATAAGAGGTTTAGGAGTGAAAAACCAGAAGGGCTGAGCTTTAGCACTCCTGGCCTATGTTGCTTAGAGAACTATCTCTATCCCCTCACGTTTCTATGTTGGTGTTTTTAATTTTGTTTTTTGTATAAGGGTTGGGACACCCCTTAAGTGTCCCCTTTAAATTTAATTAATTCATTGCTGATAAAAAAAAAAAAGTCTAAGTGAAGTTGTATTAGGTGAATATTGTGTTATTTGTGGTGAGATGGTGAAAATAGTGAGTCACTTATTCTTTATATGTAAGGTTTTGAAAGTATGTGTGGAACATGTGTAATATGTGGATTATGGCCAATGTAACATGGTCAAGCCATGACCTACTTTCAACATTCTAGCACTTTCGAACTTAGTGGTATGGGTAATTTAATTTGGAAATACATGTGGATAGCAATTGTTTGGGGGTATTTAGAAATTGAGAAATAGTATCACTTTTAAGAAAGCTAGAACAAATGTGGAAGAAATCTTAGGCTTGACACATTAAATTCTAGGTCTAGGTCAGTCCGGTTTAGATCAGTCCAATTTAGATATAAGTTCAAAAAGGGAAACTTCTCATATTGGGAGTGGTATCTTTGTCCAATAAGGTGCATAACAACTATAGTCAATTATCTAAGTGAAAAGTTGCATGCATGGTAAAGGATAATTTAGGTTACGTGGATAGAACAAAATGATGGGATACCCTCAAGTAATAATGTCACTAGGCTATGAATGCAAATAGGATGGAAAAGAATAAAGAAAGGTAAAATGGCATGAATGGTGATCCATGAATCTTTGGGAAATAGTCAAATAGGACACAAGCGAGTTAAGGGAACGTTTGGTTCCAGGCGCAGAAAAGCGAGGAATAGAAGAGTTCAGAGAAAGTTGGAAAAAAAGAGTAAAAATACGAAAAACGATGCTAACTTTTTGTTTTAAAATTTTCTCTTTCTCTATGAGAATATTTGTAGAAAAAAATGACTTGGCATTATTTTTTAAAAAATTAATAAATTATATATGATTATGTATGTAAACTATATTTTAATATATATATATATAACACTTATAATTTTTTTATTAATTATTAATATTAATTTTCATATTATAAAAAAATAAATAATAAATAAAATATTAATTCTAATTATTAATACGTATTTTTATTTTATTTAATATTAATTTTTTATTTTAAATTATTTTAATTCTAATATATATTTTTAAATTCTTTTATAATAAATTCTTTAATAATTTTTAAAAAAATTATTATTTATCAAATTTGTAAACTTACATTTTATACATTTTAAAAAATTAAAAAAATCTTTCCCAATATCACATCAATTACAAACTTAAATAAACTTTTCTCACAAATCTACTATAATATACCACAATCCAAACAACCTCACTTTCCTCTCAAATCATTCCAAATCCTCTCCCTCAAATCCTTTCCCCAACCCAAACATAATTATAAGAGTTGTAACAATGAATGGGTTAACATATATGAAATTGTGGAAATGTGTCTACAATTCTAGAGCTAGGATAAAGGACATAAATGACAGGCTGAAGGCTAGTGCACCTAAATTTACTACTAGCAGATTAACGGTAATTAGGGTAATGGAAAGATGGTAAGGGTTGCAGCAACAAACTGATACAATGCAACAAATATGCATGATTGAATCAGAATGCATTGATACCAAAATAGGAGATTGGAAAATGAGGGACACTGATATTTTATAGGAATGACCTTGCAAAAAATTGCTTCTACTAACACATCAGAAGTCGGGCTTTACATTTTTAGATGTAGGGGCTATTGAAACAAGGCTGTAGAATTTTTACCTTATGCCTCAAATATAGCTGAGTGTACAGTTCTAACTGAGAAGATTGTGCATGATGAAACAATTTGCAATATGTACGGGCTAATGAGTGTCGGCTAACATGTAACCACTACAAGAAAAATTAGTTTTAGTGATATACGAAATAATTTTGTATGCCCACATCCTCTTTCGCAGAAGAACTCCTCCTTTAGTACTACTCAAGCCAAGTTCCTCGAATGACCAAAGAAGCTTTAACCATTACTTTGTTGTCATGTTTTAATTATTGTTATACTTATTAGTATGATTATCAATATTAATATAATTAATAATATAAAAATTATTAATAATATTCATATATTTAATATCATTAATTTCATTAATATTATTATTATTCATATTAGACATCTCACGAAAACAACTGCTTCAGTTTTAGATTTTCACAAACATACAAACATGAGTTTTTGAGTAATGTTGAGGAGAGAATAATTGCCTTTTTGTAAGAGAATATTGACAACATTGATAAACCTAATTTCAAAGAGAATAATTGCATTTTTCTCATAATAAGCCTAAATACTAACATCTTATTCGTATCTTAACTCTGAGATATTTGAAGATATATCTTCTTTCAACATATGTGGAGAACAATACATGATAACTGATTTAGTTATATAGCTAACTAATTTATAAGATCCAAACTTATTTTTTAATATTTTTAACCAGTTATAACTAAAAGCCTACAAATAGAGATTGATTCATTATCCTCTATATTTATGCATTTATACATAATAAAAAACTTTGTACTTAATCGTTTATATTTTATAATTATATTTTCATGAATTTTGATTATATGTTTTCTTTTTCACTTTCACACATTAGTTGTATAATTTCTTAAATTGTTAATGTACCGGCCGGTACTAGACGAATCAGTCACTCGGTCTCCGTGACCGATCGATCGTGTAAAAATAAGTATTGTAATTGTAGAGTGACACAATGAAAGTAAAATTTTTCTCTAATAAAAGTTATGGGTTCAAATTTAAAATAAATAAAAAATTAATATTTTTTTCACAATTACTAGTGATATAATAATAATGAAATTAGTATTATATGATATTTTATATTAAGTAATCATTATTAATTTATAAAAATTCAATAAATTTTTTCTTAATTATATTTTTATTAAAAGAAAAATAAATTTATCATATGGTATTTGACATTAATAAATAATTATTTATAACATGTATATTTTTTATTTTTAATAAAAGTTTAGTGACAACTTAAAAATAGTCACAAGTAGTATACAAATAGTGACAACAAGTAACAACTAATATACAAATAGTGACAACTTAAAATATAGTCACAACTAATATACAAATAGTGACAACTTAAAATATAGTCACAACATGCAAATAGTGACAACTTAAAAGATAATCACAACTAATATACAGATAGTAACTAATTTTATATATAACACTATTAATTGCATTATCACAAAATAAAAATAATATTGACTTATGAAAAAGAAGATCATACATTTAAGTATAAAATAACATAAATTTAATAATTTTTTCGTAAGAATGAATTTATGACATATTATTATTGATACAAAAAATATGATAATTCTAAAGTGGTATAAATTATTAATAAAAATAATTATTAATAAAAATAATTATTAATTTATAAATATTTAATAAATTTATATTAATTATATTCTTATTATAAAAAAAATATTATATATTTTTTAGTAATTATTTATGATGTGTTCTTAATAATTATTGTGACATATCTTAATTTTGTCACTATTATGAATAGCATTTGTGACAAATAAAATGAGTAGTCACAAATAATAGATAAATAGTGACAAATTTTATCTTTATCACTAATTTTAATATACTTATTGTGATATTTTTTAGTTTTGTCACTATTATAAACAATATTAGTGACAATAAAAAAAATAGTCACAAATAATATATAAATAGTGACAAATCTTATATTTATCATTAACCATTTTGTCACTAAAACTAATTTTTCTTGTAATGAACATATGATGCTTTTATGCGTAAGTATAGGAAAGGAAATAAGGATTATGTAATATGTAGTTTTTTTTGTGTGGTGCTGGGGAAAGATTGGTTGTTAATAACATGTCTATATTGAATTTAGTTTACATCAGGATATTATTGTTAGAATGTTTGGTGATTTCAATGAGTTTATAAGTTTAAGTTGCAAGGATTTTTTAGATAAATAACTAAAGTAATGTACTGGAAAGGGTTGAAACATTCATGAAATAGTTTACATTTATTATTTTGTATTGTTGTTTAAAAAATATGTTTTGAGAGATTCTTTTTTATGATGAATGAAGAAAAAAATAATTTGTTGTAATTTATTTTATTTGTAATTTAATATTTTGTATATAAGTTGAAAGATCTTATATATTCAATTTTTTTTTCTAATTATAAAAGAAAATATTTATATTTTGTAGATAAACTTTATTGATAAGGTATTTCTTAGAAATACATGTCAAATAGAATGTACATGACATCAATATTATATAAATAAAAAGTATGTATATAATTACATTATAAAACTTAATGAAGTTAAATAATATATTAATAAAAATATTATTTGAATATAGATAAAGGAGGAAGTGAGAAAAGATAAAGGAGGAAGAGAAAAATGAGAGCAAGGAGGAAAAAGAAAAAGAGTGAAAGTAAAGAGAGATGTTTCATTAAGGTATTCACCATATCCTTATGCTCCTTCAAAAGATAAAGAGAGACAATTTGTTGGAGTTAAACATATTTTTAAAAATTTGAAGCTTAATATGCCATTTGTAGAGGCTTTAGAACGAATGACAACATATGCAAAATCTAGAAAGTTTTAATATTCCAGTAGTCATAGGTGCTTTATCTGCGGACAAGGCTTTATTGGATTTAGGGACTAGTATCAATTTAACTTTTCTAGCTATGCTGAAAAGAATAGGTGGTTTGAAGGTTAAACCCACCAGGATGACACTACAATTAGATGATAGATTGATCAAGTATCCATATGGTGTGGTTGAAGATGTTTTTGTACAGGTGGATAAATTAATATTTCTTATGGATTTTATGGTGATGGACATAGAAGAAGAAAAGGAAGTTCCCTAGATACTTGGCAAATCTTTCATGAAAACTACTATAGTTATTATTAATATTGATGAGGGAAAACTTACAGTGAGAGCCAAGATTATAAGGTAACTTTTAATGTTTTTATGGTTTGAAACATTCTAATACAAGGAAAGATTGCTTAACTGATGCAACAATGGAAACCTTTCTTGAAACAAAAGAGCAGTTAGACCTTTCAAATATCTTAGAGAAAGTTATACATGATTGTAATTCATAAGTAGTTGAAAAAAAGAAAGAGCTTGTACCATAATCTTTCGAAAAGAAACTCACTAATAAAGATCCATCTACATCAGATATAAAGGAGGAAGATAAGGTTCAACAAAATGCAATTATAGTGCAGGATGAATTTAAACCTAGTCAACTAATTATATTTAGTAGCTCTAAGTTAAAATTTCAACCTAGAAGGTTCAAGAAAAAATGGTCAAGTTTGTGGGTTGTCAAAGAAATCAGAAGTGATGAAACTATTGAACTTGAAAGTCCATATTCTAGAATAATTAAGGTTGTAACCAGGAAATTGTTACAACAAAGGGCTCATCCACTTTAGAGAAACAGGCGTAAAGATATATGACGTAAATATGTTTTCATTTTTTTATTGTTATTGTTTAATTTTTATTTTATTTTTCGCTTTGCTACTAATTGATAAACTCAATGTTATTTTTCAAAAATTGGAATTGTTGTGTAGAGAAACTAGCCTAGGCGAGATACAACTCGCTTGAGCAAGTTGAGCGTTTCAAAATTATGTGCTTACGAAATCTATAAGTCTCATATTTCAGTAATATTTCATATTAAAAGACAGATACTTATGGATATTTATTGATAAAATAACTATAATTTAACCCCTAATTTATCAATTTAAACCTTTTTACATATTTTGAGATTATAATATGAATAAGAATGATTTATTTCCAAATTTGTCAGGATTCTAGGGGAAAATGGAGATGAAAAGGCTAAAAGAGAATATACAAGATGAAAAGGGAAAGTTGGAACATTGAAAACTTGCTCAAAACTCGTTCAAACTCGCCCAAGGCAGATCACTCTAGAGGAACTCACCCAAGCGAGCCCAAACTCGCCCATGCGAGTTCACTTCAGACATGTTGGGCTTTTTCTCATCAAACTCGCCCAAAACAAGTAATAACTCATCTACGCGAGAAGACACTTAGCCCAAGCCCGACTAGGTTAAATATGAGGCATGAAGCATAACCCTAGAGGAGGCAACCATCAAGGAGAAACATCCTGAATCTTCTTTTCTTTCTTTCCATGCTTGTAATGGCATACATGAGTGGTTAATTCCTCCCTTTAGGATTGTGAGTAATTTGTTCAAACTCTTATGGATTGAGGTGATATTCAAACACGTCATGATTTTGATCCTTAGATTTGACTGAAAAGTACTTTTAAGCTTCTGACCTAAATGATAATGCTTAACATATTTGAATGCTAAGAATAATAGATTTGAAATGTTAATTGCTATCAACATATGCTCGTAACGATAAAGAGTTTTTATAAATATGCAAGGAATCGATATTTAGGAGATTATCTTAATAATTTTATATGAGATGAATCGATATAAATGAATTTTATATGGGTATCAATATCAATCAAAGATAGACTATTATTATGCTTATCAAAATACAAAAGAGTGAGAAGGATGAACACCAATCCTAATTTTCCCAATTGAATCGAATAACTTTTTCCTATGCTTTATTTACATTTTTGCAATCTCATACACAAAAAACATCCAACAAACTCTTACTTAATGTTTTATATTTAGTGCATCTTATACTTGAGAATTCAATTGTTCCTTGTCGGTTGGATATTCATCCTTAGGGACAAATTTTTTACTTCTAACACAATACACTTGTCATAAAATCACTACGAGAAAATAGTAATTTAGTCACCGAATTTAGCCACCAAAATATAGAAATCTCAATTTACAACCGAAATAGCCACTGAATGCTATCAGTGTCAAATTCGCGACCGAAACAGTGACCGAAAAATTATTAATGATATTAGTTAGTTTTGCAACCAAAATTGCCACCGAAAATGAAAGTGGCAAAAAGTCTGATCGTTAAATCGATGGTTGTATTGAATAAATTAAAAAATAGTTAAATCTGACCGAATTGATTTATTTTGCAGCGACCAAATTTGTTTTGGTCACTAAATGGAAGTCTAATTTCTGTCATTGCACTAGCGACCGAATATGATTATTATTTTCCTACTGAATTTATTTCGATCGTTGAATGGAAGTGCTAATTTTTTTTACCAAATTAGCAACCAAATATGTTTATTTTTCAATGACATTTTTTTATCGCTAAATAGAATTGCTAATATTTGTGATCGAATTAACGACCGAAATAATATTTATATATTTTTCAATTAATTATGCATCTATAAAAATATAAAATGATAATTATATTTTTAAATATATTATAAACTTATAATTATAATTGAATAATATAATTAAAATTAAAAAAAATCATTATTTTCTCCCTTTTCTTCGTTTATTCCTCTAATTTTGCTCTTCTTAACCTTTTCATTTCCCTTTTTTTCTCTATTTGTCAATTTCAAGATTCAAGAATGCCATTGATTTTAGCTTACTGGAGTTGGTAAGCTCAAAATCCTAACCTACTTTGGTAACTTAAAAAACCCTAATACACATAACCTATTTTGGTAAGTTAAAAAATCCTTAAGAGACATAGTCATTAAAGGAGGAGGAGCAAGCGACAACACTGTGTGAAGAGCAAGCAGTGATGGTGATTTAGGACGTGGTGATGGCATTGGAGGGGAGCGGGTGATGGACTTGGTCGTAGTGTTGTGGAGGCATTGGAGGAGGAGCAAGTGGCGATGTAGGAGTAGAAAGAGGTGCGAGCGGAGGAGGTAGGTTTGGAGGTGAAAGTGGAGCTGGAGTTGGAGGAGGAGGAGGAGGCGACGAATTGGTGGTGGCGGTGGCTTTGAAGTTTTTGTTTTGGTTCCTTTTTGTTGCAACAACAGAGTGCTCAAGTGATAATATTCAAATTCGTTCAAATGTGAATTTTACTGGATATTCTACTCCACTCTTAATTTTACCTCCCTTTTCTTTCTACTTTCATATAGAAAAATATTTTATTAACACCCTCTGTCACTAACACAGACTTGACACCGCTTGTGTGACATTAATTGACGCTGCAGACGTGACATTTGGTGAGGATGTGACACTGACTCTATATTATAATATATGACTCGTAACACACACAAAACTGGTTACCCGTATGTCTGTAAGTGGTTACTTATGTGACATTTATGGTCACCCACTCTTCATGAAAAAAGATTCAATTTTTTTAATAAGAACCATATATTACATCGGTTAGATGACTTAATCGGTGTAATAACCCTACCAGAACTACCCAACCACAGGTTCCTCCACATATACAGGCACACACAAAACTGGTTACCCGTGTGTCTGTAAGTGGTTACCTCTGTGACGTTTATGGTCACCCACTCTTCATGAAAAAAAAATTGATTTTTTTTAATACAAACCATGTATTACATCGGTTAGATGACTTAACCGATGTAAAAATCATATATTACATCGGTTAGATGGCTTAACCGATGTAATAACCCTACCAGAACTAGTTACCCAGCCACAGGTTCATCCACATATACTGGCACACGCAAAACTAATTACTCGTGTGTCTGTAAGTGGTTACCTATGTGATGTTTATGACATTCCCACTCTTTATGAAAAAAAAATCATTTTTTTAATATGGATCATATATTACATCGGTTAGATGACTTAACCGATGTAATATGGGTCATTTTGAGTAAAAAAAAATATTACACTGGTTGTTTCTAGGAATCGATGTAATATATTCTTTTTTACCCTATTTTGAAGCCCGCGCTGCTCATTCGCGCACAATCTCACTCTGTCACGTCATTGTCACGTCTACAACGTCAAATGTGTGTCATATGCAAAGGGTGTCAACATATCGGGACTCTTTCATATATAATACAATGAATAAAACTAATATTGATAAACAAATATTGATAGTAGTAGGTTTATTTATTTATTTCATTAAATTAATGGTGGAAAATTTATTGTAAAAGTTATGTGTCACTGCCAAAGTATGCTATGTTATGATAATTCTTGTTAGAATAATTATTCATTGGATTGTTTGGAAGTTTAATAATTTTGCATATATTATGTTTTAACAGTTTTGTAATTGAATAAAATCTGCATTTGTAACAGTTTTAATAATTACATTATTTGAACAAATTATTTATTAATTTGATTGATAGTTAATTTTTATGACAAAAGGGCTGATTATTTTTAATTATTTTTATTAAAAAAAACTCTAAGATGAAAGTTTGCTATATTGCACCCACTAAAAAAAAAGTTTATTAGAATGGCCCAAAAACAGACTCTAATCATGAAAAACCTACGCAAAATGGTATTTATCGTGGGCATAGCATTAATGGTACTTTCGAAGCTAATGTACTCGATATAAAGATATTGGCGAGTGCGGGCGACACATGGCGGATATTTTCTGTGTAGGTCAAGTGTGGGCTTAGCCTACCAGATGTTGACAAATTTATAAAAAACCGTGAGTTGGACTTAATTTTCACCCACACAAAAATATTACATTTAAAATAGCGTGGGCTTAGCCTTCAAAGCGCCACACGTTTTTAAAGTAGAGTGAGTTTAGCCTTGTACCTTAATAATAATAATACAAAGAGACATGTGGTCTAATGGCAGGAAAAATTGGCTCAGTAAAAGAATCATATTTAATGCAAAGTTGTAGGAAAAATTATAGATTTTTTTCTTTTGTTAGGAGCAATGTGTGTTGAAATGGATTAGTATGTGATTGAAGAGTGTTCCAAGGTTTTTCTCAAAAAGAAAAAAGAAGAGAAGTTAAGTGTAAGGGGTATGCCTCATATAAACTCTAATTGAAGAGAACATTTTCTCAGTCTTTGAAGGTTTGTGGAAGGGGAAGATTACACAACACACATATCTTCAGGAAAACACAAATCACATCCTCTCCTTTTCATTAGTTTCTTTTTTTCCCATTTTTCCATCCCTGTACTAATTTGCAATTACAATTTTAAATCGAGATTTTCAGTTATAAGGATTTTGAAGTTTGTGCCATTGTATTACTATGTAGCACAGACACTGATACGACACGAACATGGACACGAAGATACGTAAAATCTCTAAAATGTAGGACACAGGAACACATATCTATATATTATGAATTATATAAATTGACAATAAAGATTTATGTGCACAAGTATGTTTCAGATTATTTTTTGGAGCAGAAAGATGTTTTTCATGACTCACTCACAAGGATTTGTTTCTTATTTTTATAATCATAATAACAATTTATACAATAAAGTTTGAATTTTTAAAAAATTAATGTATTTTTTATTTTTAAAATTGTGTTAGAAGCGTACTACAATTGTCAGAAATCTAACAAATACTTTTTGAATTGGACACTTCACGGATACGTGTTCTACAGGTGTCATACGAGTGTCAGTGTCGGATACGAGTATCGGACACCGACACACCATTTAAAAGGAGTGTTTGAGCTTCATAGCTGTATTATCATTGCAACTGTGATATTTGTTAGAATGTTTTTGGTAACTCCAAAATTTCGTAATTAAGACTTTAAAATCATCACTGTGATGCATTTAAACCTGGTGCTCTATTTATACATCATAAAATAGGTGGATTGTAAATCTAGATGCTAGGCTAGCTTTTCACATAATATATATGATGAGTTTAAAAATGGAGGGGGAGAGGGAATCTGTGGTTTTATATAAAGTTCATAAATTTCTAAAATTTAATTATGTGATTGATTTCTTAGTGTTTCTCTTTTGAGTATATGATGAATATTGTTTTTATTTATCCTTACTACTATACGACCTTCAAGGTATAATGATACCGTGAATTTATTGTGTGAGGCATCTTATGCACCAGTATTTCAATTTGATTTTGTGTACCAATGTACTTTAGGATATATCATCGATTCATATTGATGAGGTAGCCAAACCTATTAAATATAGATATTTTTATGATGACAATTTTAAAAAAATGTGATTTTGATTTAAATTCTCACATGTTGTATATTTATTATTATATCTAGATAGACAAAGTGGACCTAGATAGTATGTGTAAGTGATTGTACAATTGTTGACATGTCGGTTGCCTCCTCGCTTCTCGCTTCAAAGTCTTCTCCTTTAATTGTTGGTGCTCGATTGGGGTTGACCTGAAAGATACTATGACGATCAAGTAAGTATTCTATGTAAAGAGTGTATAGTGAAAATTGATTATAAGCGTACCTTAAACCTCTGTAAATGGTTTATTTATAGTATTTAGTCATGGGTCTTTGTTATGATGGATCGAATCTATCAAATATTAGTTGTTAAATGATTTATAGCATGATTCCTGATTTACAGGAAGATATATTGGTGTATCTGTATATATTATATTTGGAGAATATCTTCAATATCTTTCACTAAATTTAGCTGATTTCTCGGAGATGTCACCCGGATTAGGTGGGACATGATGATGATTTGTAGATAATTCTCATAATTGTCGTTGTTATCATTTATTAAGTGCCTCTAATGAATTTTGACGTGGTCGGTCGATCACCGAAGTCGAGTGACTGACTCGCTCAGTACTGACCTGTACAATTATGTTTAATAACTTTTATATATTTTTGAATATGTATAGGATGTTATTATTTTGATAAAATAAGTGTAGTTTATGCATTGTTTCCTAGACTCGTATTGTACTTGTATAATGAAACTCTGAGATTGATTATGTGTACGTATTCCTTGGTCAAGCTTAGCCTCTTCTCTCTAAGTCACTGCCTTTTCTCCCTAAGCCACTGCCTTTGTACAATTTTAGTCTCTATTTGTTCTATGTTTAGACTTTTTTTGTGAACACCATGCTCCAACATAAATCTTTAAGCTTTAGAGGCCCACGCAGACCCTTAGTTTGAAGTAGTATATTTTCACATTTCTTCTATTTACGTATTTGCTTTGCCGACTTTCACATATATATTAAATCAAGTTTAATGAATGTAGTCATACTAAATGTGTTATGACAATTATTTTTTGTGTTTATCTCCTTGTTTATTCGTTACTTATTTATATTTTGGCTGCTCCCACTTAGTCCATCATATTCAATTATTGCTGTGATTGATTAGTTTGTTTTTCCATTTGGAAAGTGACTTTCATACATATACATAATAGTTGAATCAAATTCTTGAATTAAGCAAGCATAACATTGCTATAAAAAAGTGCCATTCTTCACATTGTTTGCTGCTTACGCAACATTTGAATGCTTAGATATTACATGTAATCCTTACCAAATGAACTTTGGAGAATAATAGACAATGACCACGAGAGATGATATCTTATGATAAACCGCCAATCAGTATTAAATTTCTTGTTTGATCAACCATTCTTTTTCCCAAATTGAATTGTTGCATCAATTCCATGTTTTCCAAATGCTCTGAAATATCGAAGTAGTTTCATTTATGCAATGCCTGCACTCCACCAACCTTATATTTTATACTATTTTTCTGTTTCTCAATCTAATTATTCATAGTGTTTTCCAAGATTAGATATTAAGTTATCAATCCTCTAATCACAGTGGAAATCTACTCTCGTGATGGTGGTTCGGAGGGCGAAGGAAGTTCAATGGCAGAAACCAGAGGTCTTTAGAAACGTTGCTTCATCGAACAATGTCTCTACGTTCTTTTTCTCAAATTTTTCAGGAAGCCATGGTATGTATGATATGCTAAAAAAATTTAGAGATGGGTGAAAGAAGTTTTCATCTCAAAGCGTCTTAATAGGTGGGGAAGAAGATTCAGTTTCGTGAGGTTATTTAAGGTGGAAAATGAGGCTAGACTGGAGAAGCAACTGGATCAAATTTACATAGGCAATATGAGGCTATATGTGAATGTTCCTAGATATAGGAGAGGGAGGGATATCCAGGTAGGTGGTATGTCCGAAGTATTTAAAATGGACAGAAAACAATACATTCATAAACCTGTGAAGTAGAGGACTGAGGAGGTTTGGAGAGAAAAGAAAGGAAAGGAGGTTTAAAGGGATCGTTACGGGAAACAATCGTATGCTGATGCTGTTAGAAAACACTCACAAGACCACCATTGGATGGGTCCTATAGTTGAATCAAAATATGAAGTTTTGTCGTGGATGTCATCGAATGCGGTTGGCTGGATGTCCTTCGATCTTAACTATGACCTACTGCGTGAAGAAGTTGTCAAATGGGGGATGAGTATGTTTAAAGTGAGATACATGAAAGATAATATGGTTCTCTTAACACCTAAGGAAGGGATGCGGATGGAGGATATAGTTAAGCTAAATAAAGACTGGTTCGTAAGTGTTTTTGAAGACGTAGAATCATCATCAGAATCATATGTGGCAAGCCATAAGTTAGTCTGGGTCAGATGTTATGGACTACCCTATCTTTGTGCAACAAAGACTGTTTTTCAAAGGTTGTTAGTGAAGTGGCATCGTTGGTAGCTGTTGATGGAGCAGGAAGCATTTTATCCTTGTGGCATAAGGAAGCATTATGTTATGACAGGCATGTAGTAGGAAGCGACTTCATTGCTATTATGGGACAACACCTTAAACCAAACAGGTTTTGTGTCATGATTAATGTATATGTAGCGTGTAACATTAGTGATAAGGTTGCTCTTTGGGAAGCTTTGACGAATTTAAAGAGCTCACATCAGTGTACGGCTTGGTGCTTGTGTGGGGATTTTAATGCTGTTAGAAGGGATGACGAAAGGAAAGGGATAAGATGGAATTCTAGTAAAAAAAAGGAGATTATCGGTTTTAATCGTTTTATTGAAACAAACCCACTGGTGGAACTACCAAGGGTAGGCAAACAATGTACTTGGTATAAATCAGATGGCACAGCTAAAAGCAGATTAGATAGAATTCTTGTATCAGAAGAATGGCTTCAGACTTGGTCATCATTCAAGCAATCTAGTGGTGAAGTCTTTGGTCATAGATTGGGGTCCTAAACCTTTCAGGACCATCGATGCATGTTGGATGGAACCTGGCTTCAAGGACTTTGTGAAGGAGAAAGGGAGACTTTACAATATATAGGGGAATAGTATATCTATATTCAAAGATAAGCTAAAGTTGCTC